>NC_051391.1:57775091-57791132 GCF_015228065.2 Penaeus monodon
TAAATGCAGTTTGACTTACTTCGTATTACATGCTCTAAAATCAATATATCCTTAATAGAAAATTATTCAAATGTTTATTGAACTTTATATTTTTTCTAACAACGTGAATATAAATTTTTTCAAGTTCAGTAAGAAATTACCAGAGCAATGAAGATTAACCCAGTGACTGCTCGGTTGCATCGTCTGCCTCGGAGCCTCGCGATTTTCACCTGACTTACAAAGCTTCACTGGAAGAGTTCTATGGACTTTAAAGTGCACTACTGTCTTATTAATGTTTCAAGTTTTATAACAGTTTTCATTGTTTTTTTTAGAGGTTATAGAGATTCCTATATATTTAAAGTACTGTGACAAGCTTTAATATCCTTTCCTCGTTTCCATAGGGTTAATCTAAGAAATTATAGTTTGATAAATCTAGATCTGAGTTTTATTTTGACAGCATTTTATGGAGAAAAAAATCACTGCCATCTCTACCTTACTTTCAGTAGGGTAGAAGCATAGTTAAAGAAAATTCTCTCCTTTTCCTGTTTTACCAGAGAATCATTTCACTTAAGCACCCTTCTCCACTACCCACCCTGTATTCCGTTATAGATTACCCCTAAATCTGCGTCATACAACAGTAACAGTTGATGGAGCTCCTCAACAAAGCTAAGTATTTTACTCATTAAGAGCCGTTTTGTCGTGATTTCGCTGGGCGTGTGAATCACGACTGTTACCAAATACCAGCCTCCCCTTCGACGAGGAGAAACGACGATAGAAGGTGGTGCCGGCTTGCCCATTGGAGAGGACCAAAGACTGCAGCTTCCACGCTGAGGAGGACATAAGTATCCCAGGAACCCAGCAGAAGGCAGCATATGCGTCATAGACTTTATATACGTCAGTCCTTTCTTTAAAAAAAAAAAAAAAAAAAAAATGCAGCAACAAAAGACATTGTCTTGTGCCACTTGAGATACCCTTGTCCCAGTCTCATGTCTCGCTTGACATTTGTTCGCTTTATGAATGTAAAGTTTTAATTTATGTTTATACAGAAATTTCTTTGCTTCAGTGCCTTTACTTGCTAAAGGTGACATGAGGCTAGTTGTAGTCAACACCTCACTCCATACCTGCAGCACCTACCTCAGGGTAACCCTAGCAGGCTTCAACCCCTGGGTAGTGAGGCCCAGTAGTGTAGGGCGTCATTTGGGCACAACTTTTCTCTCTATGGTTTTTCTGATCTTACTATGACTTTCCTGAGCCTACAGCAGTGTCCTTGAGAGCTCCTGTATTCGCTTGGAAAGTGGGCATTGAATTACCCGCCTTCCACTACGGAGGGAGGGGGAGAGAGGAAGTTTAATGAAAACATTGTCTCTTCTCTTAGCTATTCGAAGTTAGGATGAAACAATCGTTAAGGGACTGTTAGTCCTTTCAGGACCCAGGGTTCAGACCTGGTCCGACACCCAAAATGCCCGACTCCTGGATACTCCTCCTCCAGGAGGGAGGATGACTCACAACCCGCCTTTGACCAATCTAACTATGAAAAGAGCCCCAACTAACGACGGACAAGTACCACCAGTGATTAACATCTGTTCAGAGAATACAATGTTTCTGAATGTTCGCTGTGTAAATGAAAATCAATCATTCCAGAATGTTAACCCAGGTGGTTTGATTTTGTCTGTAAAGGCGAGATGGTAGTCTCCTGGTTGAAGTACACTTCAATTCCCAGGATAAAAATCGCCTTAAAGTGACACAAATTCATAATCTCCAAGTGAAAGTAAACTATTCTGTCAACTTCAAATACCTGTAAGAGAGTAATCTTTCACAGGGATTTCTGGAGGATGTAAGAAAGAAAAAACCCTAGAGACTATGACGAACCAAAGTGGGAAGTGAAATGTAGACCAAACTGGACGGGAATGTGAGAACTGTTTTTCTTTACTTACCCTCAAAAAAAATTCCAGATAAGGTCAATACTGGATATGAACTTGTCCAAGTGCAACCATATATATATATATATATAATATATATATATATATATATATATATAATATATATATATATAAAATTGGTGTGTGTGTATAATATTTTATAATATATATATATATATATATAAAATATATAATTAATATATATAATATAATATATATAAATGGCTGTAACAGATGCCAAAAATTCGGAACACCTCATTACGATGCATCGGTAAATATATACGACAAATTCACTTGGGGTAAATGGATCTCATGTACAAACTACACCCAATGAAGCTACTCTTAAATGTGTAACTGTGGAGGTTCCCATCGGTCAAGCTCTGCTGAATGCGGCAGTCTGAAGAAGGAAACCGAGACATTGGCGTACATGGGAGAACATTTATGTTGAGTTCTTTGCTCGTCGGGGTAGTCTGCCACAAAATTTAATAAATTTTTGGTGATATTAATGGTCATCATGGGGTATCCTGCGGGTGGAGGGTAGAGGTGAGAAAAGGTTTCAGTTGATAATGATTCTGATTTGGCCCTTTTGAACGATGGTAGTCCGACGCGGGTCGACGATAATACGGTAATTCGATCCTCAGCAATAGCAGCCAAGTGTTTTTGGCACACAACTGATACTCGTGAGAAGCGATCATATTTTTTGTATTAAATATTTAAATGACAAAACAAGAGCGCTTTCAGCACCTAACTTTAATGTAAATAGAGCAGATTGGGTCACCTTCAGAAGGAGCGTCAAGCTCAAACTTGTTGGAGAAACCACTGATGATTAAGTAAACAATGTTCACTTAATTAGATGCAGCATTCTAAGACTTCGACAGCGCTAAGCATAGAGTTCCATGGGGGACCCAATTACCACAGGACGCTGTGTGAATGCAATAGGGGCTACAGGATTTCGAAAATAAAAAACAATACCGGGAACTTTTGCGATTACAAACTAGCAAGAGCTAGGGCTCATAGAACAATAAAACAAGTTAGAAAAGACTCCTGGTGAAGCCTTGTCTCTACAATAAATAGTAATACATCAGTATCACAGGATAGGTCCACCGTCAATAAAATAAATAAGAAAAAAAACATAATGTTACGCCGGCCGCCTCGTCTCTCTCTGCCCCAACACAAGGCAGGTAGGCAGACGCGTGCTATACACAGGGTCGTGAACACTGAACATTTCCCAAGAGGCCCCGAGCACCACAGCGTCCCAGAACACCACGAGGGAAAACCCCAAGTGGCGAGGCGGGGCCCCCGAAATAAACACAAAATGACAGTCTTCCTTTATTACACAAGTTATTACCCTTTACACTCTTCTATAGGAAAAATACAGGGGGGACCCCAGCATGTCACACTGCACGATACAGCTTAAAAACAGGGCAACACAACGTTTATCAGGTCACAAGGCACACACAAGTCTTCACAGGAGCAACACCCAACTCCGTCTCTCCGGCTTGTTCCTTCGCTCCTCTGCTCACAGCCAGTGCATCATGACCCACTGGCGTACCCACTATCCCCCCTATCAAGCAGACGACCCGTCTGCTCGACATACCTAAACATGAAACAAAAATACAGAAAATTTACATAAAATAGTCCTCAGGAACAAAAAAAAATTCTTTCAAACAAAAGTAACTGTAATTGAAAATCATTTCTCAGAAACACAAAATCTTTCATCCAGCGCAGCTTCCTTCGCCCCTCGCTGGGGTCGCTCTGGAGGTGTGGGCGGCGGTAGATTGACAGTGGCACCCAGAGGGGTATCTCCGCCCCAAGCCCTGGTCATGGTCACCATCGATGTCTGTTGCATCCCCCTCACTGTCCCAAATGCTCGTCCTCATCTCGGTCAGCGTCTGCCACGTCCTCATCGCCGCTACTGGGGCTAACGTCATCTTCTCTGTCTGTGCCTCCGTCAGGTTGGCGGCGCACAAGTCAGGCAACGGCCCCACACCAACCAACTCCTTGTTCCCCGACGACTCTTCTGGATGCTCCACTTCCTCACAAGTGCCCAGTTTTGCACCAGTGGCACCTTCAGGTCCTTATCGGAGAAGTTAGCTCCCAAACACTGTAACTAACCCTCCCTGGTCCAGAAAGGGACTCCGCCCAACCGCTACGCCTTTAGCCAGCTGCAGGTTTGAATGGGCTCAACGAGGCCCTCTACTCACGCATCTCTCTGACAGTCGACACCAGATTCTAGACTCGTCCTGGGGGCAAGGTGCATTTGCCAGCCGTAACTACCTCTGCCACAGCCAACCTCTGGAAGCAAGGGCACACCCTTCACCGTGCACCCTCACCAGCTTCCGTCCAAGGACTCTGCTCAGGTAGTCAAGGCCCAGCAAGCAGTGCTCGTCCAGATCGGCCACATACACCGGCAGCCGCTGCACCGTGCTGCCCACGCCAAAAAGAGCCTCCACTGGCCCCTTGAGCTGCGTCTGGAAGTCGCATAGTGGCCAACATATCAGGCCGCACTAAGGTCTTCTCAGCCCCAGTGTCCATGCAGGCGGCATGGCTTCCCATCTACTGAGCCCTCCACCTGCATCATGCTGGTTCGACGCAGCTTCCCCAAGTCGGGGCCCGGGAAACCGAGGACGGCTGGGTTTCGGCCCCCTTCTCCAGCATGCCCGAGTTTTCCGCCTGTACCACTTCCCTTAGCCTTAGGACATGCACCGGATGGGACCATACCTGCCACAGTCCTTGCAGCAAATGCTGGAAGGCATCAGGAATCCGTCCGGTTTAGAGGACGTGTTCTCCGCTCCCTCCGACACCGACTACGTCTGTGCCCATCCTCTCCTCAGCCCCAACACAAGCCTTGGAAAGTGCTCGGGCTCACCTTTTCAATGGTACCTTCTCCACTTTAGCCTTCCGGCCCCCGGGGGTCACGGCGGGGCTGAGCAGCTGGCCCTGGCCACTCGTTGCCTTCAGGAAGGCCTCGAACTCCAAGGCCCTCGCCAGCATACCTGCAAGTCTCAGGGTGTGCCTGCTGACGTAGATTGTAGTGCTGGTCCTGCAAAGAGTCAACAAAAAAATCGCGGGCCAGGACCACGATCATCTCTTCCGCAGCGCAGGGTAAGCCAGCTGGGACAGTGTCTCGCCCGCTCACGAGTCCGCTTTTTCAAGCGGGCCTGATATACCTCGGCCTGGGGTGGTGCCCGAAACGGCGTTCAAAGCCTCTGCCCCGCTGGTGTAAGAGGCCTGTTGGGATGGCGGCAGATGTCCAACACTTCCACCGTGGGGCCCCTTTGCGCTGTTACCAGCTGCAGGGCCTTCTCTTCCTGGCTCCAGCCCTGGGCAGATGCCAGCATTTCAAATTGGGTGACATATGCTTCCCCGGCCACCTTTCCCCTCGTACTCAGCTGGCTTACGCCTCACAGAATGTCTGGAGGCCGAGGGGCTGCAGGGTGGAGAACGCGTGCCGTGAACTAACCACACCTGGGGGGAGGAAGGGGGTGAGGGAGGCAACGAGGTGGGGTTTACCGGGTCCGAGTTTGCCGCCACCTATACCCCAAGGGAGCGGTTCCCATGGGTTTCCCCCGCCTTCTGCAGCGACCACTGGCTCCGACACGACACTGCGAGGCCCGGGGTTCCTGCACGGACCCCAGGCAGTCCCCAGTAAATCTGACACCTGGCATCTGTTGCCAGAACCCCGTCTGCCTTCTCTGCTTTCAAGTTACTACCTCGTGACGCCGCCTTTCCTCCTTCACTTCCTCCTCAGGCCCTGAACTCGCCCTTTAGAGTCTGCACCTCCATCAGTTCACTCTTCACGCTGTTTCAGGCCTTGTCGGTGTACTGCGAGTTTCCATCTCACAGATGCAAGATTGCTCTGTAGCACCTCAACAAGTCGGCAGAACTGTTCCTCTGCCTTCCTTGCCGCATCTCGACGAGATGGTGCGCTGCTCGTGTGCCCCCTGTGCCTGCTCTTCTGCCCTTTGTGCCATTTCCTTCCCCATACCGGCCAGCATGGCAGTGATCAGGCCATCTGGCTCGGCTTCACCTCACTTGTGCCTGCCTCAGTCATAGCCTCCTCTCCCTCATGGCTGCCGCCATCTTTGGAAGACATGATAAATCGGCGCGTCTCACTGATCAAATATCACAAATCCCACTCCTGACACCATTTGTTACGCCGGCCGCCTCGTCTCTCTCTGCCCCCAACACAAGGCAGGCTAGGCAGAGGGCGTGCTATACACAGGGTCGTGAACACTGAACAGTTCCAAGAGGCACCGAGCACCACAGCGTCCCAGAACACCACGAGGCGAAACACCAAGTGGCGAGGCAGGGCACGAAATAAACACAAAATGACAGTCTTCCTTTATTTACACAAGTTTTACCCGTACACTTTTTAAAAGGCACAATACAGGGGGGACACCAGCAGGGCAAAACTGCACGATACAGCTTATAAAGGGCAACACAACGTTTATCAGGTCACAAGGGCACAACAAGGTCTTCACAGGAGCAGCACCCAACTCTGTTCCCCCTGGCTTGTTCCTTCGCTCCTCCGCTCACAGCCAGTGCTTCAGTTTGCCAGGTCCCTTCAGTTGACACATGCCCAGTCATCCTTTTTACGTTACACTTGTTTCGCACCCGAGACAAAGACCCACTGGCGTAGCAATAATTTACGAAGGTACTTTTTTTTCGTCCAGAGATATTTCACTCGCCAGGCAGTTCTCATACACAAGCAGATCAGAAAATTATCATCCCCCATTCCTGATCACCAAGGAAGCATCTGAGCTGCAACCTATACATTTTGCCACAGATGACTTAGATTACAACCAAGATCTAACAATGAATGAGCTTGCCCATGCCTGATGAAATTTGATTGACATGATAAAGATCTGAATCATGGTGCCATGATTAAGTTTCTAGAATGTACAATGAGCTTTAGAAAAAGCCAGACTTTCTAAAAATCAGGCACTTCACCCACATCATTCTCATATTGAAAGGAAGGGGAAATCCTAGATCCGCCATTCCTTCAGGTTTTTAGATATAAAAAAAAACACACCCCACACACACAATACGACATGGCGATAGGCTACTCAGAAAACTTCATGTTTTTGGATTTTGTGGAAATTTCCTTTTTTCATTCAAATTTAATTTCTGACAGAACTTTGCTGTCAAATTATTTTTTGACAGTGTCACTTATTTGGGGCATTTTGTCCAAGCAAACGGGGTCCCACAAGGAAGTGTCTTGGCATCAACATTATTTCTGTGTATGCTTAATGGCATCTTACCCAGCTCCCCCTAGGAATCTTAAATACTGCATTATAGCATTCCAGAAATAATGCAGAATTCATGGCAAATCCTTTGTCTCTTTTAAAAGCAAAAATCCACCTCCTGTGGTCCAACGTTAACATCAGTAACAAATAAACCCATCATAGAACCGTGGGACACAGCCCACAGGAAAATCAAAAGGATTGCATCAACCGCCTCACAGTACCACACTTATTAATATCATGTCATAAATACAGTGTCAAAAGACAATGCTTAAAAAATTACATAAGATCCAAAAACATAGAGGTCATAACAGCAAGTCTACTATCAGATGAAGGAATCATCAGTAAAGTAATCACTCTTTTAAAGGAGACAAAACTTGATTGAAATAATGAATAGGATCCACTGGCTCAGTGATCTTGGCTGGCTGTGTTAACATGGCTATATGCCACTGGCCGATAACCCAAAAAATCCAGTTAAAGTATTCTCGTTTTTATCTTGGAAGTCAATCTCCTGTCTCTCGTCCCCGAATACGTATGACCCCTGAACAGGTGAACCGCCTATAGAAACTAATGCAGCAACAATCGTGAAGAGTATTTGGGACTATAGTCCTTTTGTGACAAACGTTTCATTAAAATTCCCTCTTCCCCTCTCTTCCTTTGGGCTCGCCCCGCTTTCCCGGGGGAACCAAAGGGAGAAGCAGACTTAGTGAAAATGACTTCATTTGACAGATTTCCCCTTCTCTGTCAGAGATCCTAATTTTGCCAATGCCTATTCGCCCGTCCTGGACAACGTTCCACCCCTTATTCCAGCCATCACTTGCCTTTCGGTGAAGATAATTGTCAATTCATTGATTTTAAAAGGGAAGAATCATTGAGCTATTTCTGGACGTCCCGGTTACATACAGGTCAACACTTTGTTGTGCGGATAAAGGCAAGAAAAACTTTTAAGTATAAAAAAGTTGCGTGGATTATCTGCCACACCATTGCCTTAGTGTGGCTGCATATTACAATTGGGGAAAAAAGAACAAGTATGAAATATATGTGTGAAAAAGTAATTCGGTAATTTTATCGCCAAATATGAGTAAGAACCGTTGGTCGCCAAAGAGAGGAGATGAGGGTCTCAGTCCCCTTTTCGAGGAAGATGAAAAGGATCTGATAAGCCTATCAATTTATTAGTGGGCTCTATAAGAAATCTATGCAGAGAGTTTTTTCAATGAAAATCACAGTTTAACGAATTAACAGTATTGTCAACGGTCTTGTTTGAACAAGGTTTATGAAAGTGCTTTCCGTTATTGACACTCATTCTGCCAAGATAGAGGAGGACTGGGAGAAACCAGTGGATCTTTGTTTGATTTGTCATATAAATTTTTTAAGCATGATAATATTACTATCATAATACTAATAATTACTATTATTTCATCATCATAATTATTATCAATGTAATTTTTATCTTTATTACTATTACTATTTTCATTATTATAATTGTCATTATTATGTTATTGTTATTATCAGTATTATTTTTAATGATATCATATTTTTTATATCATCATTAACATTATTATCATTTTGTTATTATCATTTTTATTATCGTTATATCATTGTTATTATTTTTATTATCATGATCATTATTATCATTATTTTTATTTCATGGTTATCATCATTTTTTTATTATCATTATATTATTTTTATTATATTATTATTATTATTATTATTGTTATTACTATTATTATGTACTATTATCATATAATATATATATATATATATATGATAATAGTAACCAATAATAATAGTAATAACAATAATAAAAAATAATAATAATAATAATAATAATAATAATAGTAATGATATAAAAGAATGATGATAACAAGATAATAAAAATAATGATAATAATGATCATGATAATAATAATAATAATAAACAATGATAATAAGGGATAATAACAATGATAATAACAATAATGATAATAATGTTAATGATGATAAAAAAATAATGATATCATTAATAATAATACTGATAATCCCCAATAACAATAATAATGACAATTATAATAATAAAAAATAGTAATGGGAATAAAGATAATAATACTTTGATAATAATTATGATGAGGGAAAAAAATAGTAATTATTAGGATTTTTGATAGTAAAATTATCATGCTTAAAATATTATATAGACAAAAAATACAAAACAAAGACCACTGGTTTTTCCCAGTCCTCCTCTATCTTGGCAGAATGAGTGTCAATAACGGAAAGCACTTTCATCAACACTTGTTCTACAAGACCCTTGGGCAATACTGTTAAATTTGTTCAACTGTGATTTTCATTGAAACAAGCTCTCGCATAGATTTTTTATAGAGCCCACTAATAAATTGATAGGCTTATCAGATCCTTTTCATCTTCCTCGAAAGGAGACTGAGACCCTCATCAACTCATCTTTGGCGACCAACGGTTTCTACTCATATTTTGGGGATAAAAATTTCCGAATTACTATCACACATATATTTCATACTTTTTCTGTGTTCCCACAATTGTAATATGCAGCCACACTAAGGCAAATGGTGTGGCAGATAATCCACGCAACATTTTTTATACTTAATAGTTTTTTTGCCTTTATCAGCACAACAAAAGTGTTGACCTGTATGTAACCCGGGGCGTCCAGAAGATAGCCCAATGATCATCCCTTTTTAAAATCAATGAATTGAAAATTTATTTCACCGAAAAGGGCAAGTGATGGCTGGAATAAAGTGTGGAACTTTGTCCAGGAGGGGCGAATAGGCATTGGCAAGAATTAGGATCTCTGACAGAGAAGGGGAAATCTGTCAAATGAAGTCAGTTCACTAAGTCTGCATTCCCCCCTTTGTTCCACCGGAAGCTGGGCGAGACCAAAGGGAAGAGAGGGGGAAGAGGGAATTTAATGAAAACAGTTGTCACTAAAGGGGACTATAGTGCCAATACCTTCACGATGGTTGCCATTAGTGTCTATAGGCGGTCACCTGTTCAGGGGTCATACGGTAGTTCGGGGACGAGAGACAGGAGATTGACTTCCACGATAATAACGAGAAAATACTTAACTGGATTTCTTGGTTATCGGCCAGGGATATAGCCATGTTAAACACAGCCAGCCAAGATCACTGAGCCAGGGATCCTATTCATTTTTCAATCAAGTTTTGTCTCCTTAAAAGAGGTGATACTTACTGATGTTTCCCTTTCATCGGATAGTAGACTTGCTGTTATGACCTCTATGTTTTGGATCTTATGTAATTTTTTAAGCATTGTCTTTTGACACTGTATTATGACATGATATTAATAAGTGTGGTACTGTGAGGCGGTTGATGCAACCTTTTGATTTCCTGTGGGCTGTGTCCCACGGTTCTATGATGGGTTTATTGTTACTGATGTTAACGTTGGACCAAGGAGGTGGATTTTGCTTTTAAAAGAGACAAAGGATTTGCCATGAATTCGCATTATTTCTGGAATGCTATAATGCAGTATTTAAGATTCCTAGGGGAGCGGGTAAGATGCCATTAAGATACACAGAAATAATTTTGATCCCCAAGACACTTCCTTGTGGGACCCCTTGCTTGGACAAAAATGTCCAAATAAGTGACACTGTCAGAAAATAATTGCCCAGCAAAAGTTCTGTCAAAAATTAAATTTGAATAAACAAGGCAAGTTTCCACATAATCCAAAAACATGAAGTTTTCTGAGTAAGCCATATCGCCAGCGTATTGTGTGGTGGGGTGTGTTTTTTTTTTTAAAAAAACACTGAAAGGAAATGGCGGATCTAGGATTCCCCTTCCTTCAATATGAGAATGATGTGGGTGAAGTGCCAGGTTTAGAAAAGTCTGGCTTTTCTAAAGCTCATGGTACAATTCTAGCAACTTAATCAGGCACCATGATTCAGATGCTTTATCATGTCAAATAAAAATTTCATCAGGGCATGGGCAAGCCTTTCATTGTTAGATTTTGGTTGTAACTAAGTCATCTGGGGCCCAAAATGTATAGGTTGCAGCTCAGATGCTTCCTTGGTGATCAGGAATGCGGGATGAAAATTTTTCTGATCTGCTTGTGTATGAGAACTGCCTGGCGAGTGCAAATCTCTGGACGAAAAAAAAAGTACCTTCGAAAATTTATGCTACGCCAGTGGGTTTTTGTCTCTGTGCGAAACAAGTGTTAACGTGAAAAGGATGACCGGGGCATGTGTAAAACATGAAGGGACCTGGGCAAACATGAAGCAACTGGCTGTAGCGGAGGAGCGAAGGAACAAGCCAGGAGAGACAGAGTGGGTGCGGCTCTGTGAAGACCTGTGTGTGCCCTTGTGACCTGATAAACGTTGTGTTGCCCTGTTAAAGCTGTATCGTGCAGTGTGACATGCTGGTGTCCCCCCTGTATGTGCCTATAGAAAAGTGTACGGGTAAATAATTTGTGTAAATAAAGGAAAGACTGTCATTTTGGTTTATTTCGTCCCCTTGCCTCGCCACTTGGTGTTCGCCTCGTGGTGTTCTGGGACGCGGGTGGTGCTCGGTGCCTCTTGGAACTGTTCAGTGTTCACGCCCCTGTGATAGCACGCCATACGCCTAGCCTGCCTTGTTTTGGGTGGCAGAGGGGGACGAGGCGGCCGACCGTAACACAATGGTGTCAGGAGGGGGATTTGTGATATTTGATCAGTGAGACGCGCCGATTTATCATGTCGTCCAAAGATGGCGGCAGCCATGAGGGAGAGGAGGCTTATGACTGAGGCAGGCACGAGGAGGTGAAGCCGAGCCAGATGGACCTGATCACTGCCATGCTGGCGGTATGAGGAAGGAAAGGGCAAAAAGGGGCAGAAGAGCAGGCACAGAGGGCACACGAGCAGGCGCACCATTCGTCGAGATGCAGGCAAGGAAGGCAGAGGAACAGTTCTGCCAAACTGTTGAGGTGCTACAGAGCAATCTTGCATCTGGGGAAGATGGAAACTCAGCAGTACACCGACAAGGCCTGCAACAGCGTGAAGAGTGAACTGAGGGGGGCAGACTCTGAAGGGCGAGGTTCAGGGCCTGAGGGAGGAAGTGAAGGCGCAAAGGCAGAGTCACGAGGTAGTAACTTTGCAAGCAGAGAAGGCAGACGAGGTTCTGGCAACAGATGCCAGAGTGTCAGATTTACTGGGGACTGCCTGGGGGCCGTGGCAGGAACCCCCGGGCCTCGCAGTGTCGTGTCGGAGCCCGTGGTCGCTGCAGAAGGCTGGGGACCCATCGGAACCCCTCCCTTGGGTATAGGTGGCGGCAAACTCGGACCCGGTCAACCCACCTCGTTGGGCCCCCCTCAAACCCCCTTTCCTCCCCCCCAGGTGTGTTAGTTCACGGCACGCGTTCTCCACCTGCAGCCCCTCGGCCTCCCGACATTCTGGAGGCGTAAGCCAGCTGAGTACGACGGGGAAAGGGGGCCTGGGAAGCATATGTCACCCCAAATTTTAAATGCTGGGCAAACTGCCCAGGGCTGGAGCCAGGAAGAGAAGGCCCTGCAGCTGGGTAACAGCGCTAAGGGGCCCCCCGGGGAAGTGTTGGGACATCTGCCGCCCTCCCAAAAAGGCCTCTTACACCAGCGTGGCAGAGGCTTGAAAAAGCCGTTTCGGGCACCACCACCAGGCCGAGGTATATCAGGCCCGCTTGAAGAAGCGGACTCGTGAGGTGGCGAGACACTGTCCCAGCTGGCCCTACCCTGCAGCCGGAAGAGATGATCGTGGTCCTGGCCCGCGATTCTTTGTGACTCTTGGGAGGACCAGCAGCTACAAATCTACGTCAAGCAGGACACCCTGAGGACTTGCAGGTAGTGCTGGCGAGGGCCTTGGAGTTTGAGGCCTTCCTGAAGCAACGAGTGGCCTAGGGCCAGCTGCTCAGCCCCGCCGTGACCTCCGGGGCGGGAAAGGCTAAAGTGGAGAAGGTACCATTGAGGAAGGTGAGCCCGAGCACTTTCCAAGGCTTGTGTTGGGGCTGAGGAGAGGATGGGGACAGACCGTAGTCGGTGTCGGAGGGAGCGGAGAAACACGTCCTCCAACCGGACGGATTCTGATGCCTTCCAGCAGGCTGCAAGGACTGTGGCAGGTATGGTCACCATCCGAGTGCATGTCCTAAGGCTAAGGAAGTGGTACAGGAGGAAAACTCGGACATGCTGGAGAAGGGGGCCGAAACCCAGCCGTCCTCGGTTTCCCGGGCCCCGACTGGGTAAGCTGCCGTTCGAAACCAGCACAATGCAGTGGAGGGCTCAGTAGATGGGAAGCCATGCCGCCTGACAATGGACCCCTGGGGCTGAGAAGACCCCAGTGCGGCCTGGTAGTTGGCCACTATGCGACTTCCAGACTTCCACGGGGGATTGTGTGCAGCTCAAGGGGCCAGTGGAGGCGTATTGGGCGGGGCAGCACGGTTTCAGCGGCTGCCGGTGTATGTGGCCGATCGGACGTGCACTGCTTGCTGGGCCTTTACACCTGACGCAGAAATAAGGTGGTTTTTGTCGACCTTGGACGGAAGCTGGTGAGGGGGGCACGGTGAAGATGTGCCCTTGCTCCCGAGGTTGGCTGTGCAGAGGTAGTTTCGGCTGAGCAACTGCACCTTGCCCCCAGGACAGAGTCTAGAATCTGGTGTCGACTGTCAAGAGAGATGCGTGGAGTAGAGGGCCCGTTGAGCCCATTCAAAACCTGCAGCGGCTAATGGCGTAGCGGTTGGGCGGAGTCTTGTGGACCAGGGGAGGGTTAGTTACAGTGTGGTAGCTAACTTCTCCGATAAGGACCTGAAGGTGCCAGCTGGTGCAAAGTGGGCACTTGTGAGGAAGTGGAGCATCCAGAAGAGTCGTCGGGGAGCAAGGAGTTGGTTGGTGTGGGGCCGTTGCCTGACTTGGCGCCACTAACCTGACGGAGGCACAGGGCAGAGAAGATGACGTTAGCCCCAAATAGCGGCGATGAGGGCGTGGGGAGACGCTGACCGAGATGAGGGCGAGCATTTGGACAGTGAGGGCGAGCAACAGACATCGATGGTGACCAGAGCCAGGTCTTGGGGGAGGAGATACCCCTCTGGGTGCCACTGTCAATCTACCGCCGCCCACACCTCCAGAGCGACCCCAGCGAGAGCGAAGGAAGCTGCGTGGATGAAAAATTTTTGTGTTTCTGAGAACTGATTTCAATACAGTTACTTGTTTGAAGAATTTTGTTTGTTCCTGAGGACTAATTTTATGTAAATTTTCTGTATTTTTTTCATGTTTAGGTATGTCAGAGCAGACGGGTCGTCTGCTTTATAGGGGGGGGGTAGTGCACGCCAGGGGTCATGAGCAACTGGTGTGAGCAGAGGAGCGAAGGAACAAGCCAGGAGAGACGGGGGTTTGGGTGTTTCTCCTGTGAAGACCTTGTGTGTGCCTTGTGGACCTGATAAACGTTTTGTTGCCCGTTATAAGCTGTATCGTGCAGTGTGACATGCTGGTGTCCCCCTGTATTGTGCCATAGAAGAGTGTAGGTAAATAACTTGTGTAAATAAAGGAAAGGACTGTCATTTTGTGTTTATTTCGGGGCCCTGCCTCGCCACTTGGCGTTTTCCCCCGTGGGTTTGGGGCGCTTTTGGTGCTCGGGGTGGGCCCCTTGGAAATGTTCAAAGGTTTACGACCCTGTGTATGCACGCCTGCTGCCTAGCCTGCCTTTTGGGTTTGGGGGCAGAGGGGGGACGAGGCGGCCGGCCCCTAACATTAAAGTTTTTTTCTTTTTAATTTTTTTGCGGTGGACCTACCTGTGATACTGGGGTATTACTATTTTTTGGGAGAGACAAGGCTTCACCGGGGTCTTTTTTTTAAAATTGTTTTAAATTTTTCTATGAGCCCCAGTTTTTGTGGGGGAAATCGCAAAAATTCCCGGTTTTTTGATTTTTTTCCGAAAAATCCTGTAGCCCCTATTGCATTCACCCAGCGTCCTGTGGGTTTAAATGGTGTCCCCCATGGAACCTAAAGCTTAGCGCGTCGAATTAGGTGCTTCATCTAAAATAAAGGAACATTTTTACTTTTAAAATTTAGTGGTTTTCCCCAAAAAGTTTGAGCTTTGGGTCCTTTTGAAAGGGGGCCCCAAACTGCTCTATTTACATTAAAAAGGGGTGAAAGCCTCTTGTTTTTTTATTTAAAAATTTAATAAAAAAAAATAGGTTCCTCTCAACGGGGTAGTCAGTTGTGGGCCAAAGACACTTGGGGCTATTGTGAAGGATCAAAATTCCCGGGATTATCGCGAACCCCCGTCGGGGCTTTCCATCTTCAAAAGGGGACCAAAAACAGAAACATTTAAACAAAAATGGGAAAAACCCGGGGGTTTCCCCCCTACCATCCCCCCGCAAAGGGGTACCCCGAGGGCCATTATCAACCCTAAAAATTTTAATTTTTGTGGCAGATAAACCCGGCGAGCAAAAAACTCAACATAAAAGTTCTCCCATGTTTCGCCAATGTTTTCGGTTTTCCTTTTTCAGGGCTTTTCCGCCAAATTTAGCAGAGTTTTACCGATGGGAACCTCCACAGTTAGCACATTTAAGATAGCCCCATTGGGGTGTAGTTGTACCATGGACCATTTTTTCCCCCAAGGAATTTGTCAGTTAAAAATTTTTTACCCATGCATCGTAAAGAGGGGGTGTCCCAATTTTTTTGGCATCTGTTTCAGCCCCCATTTTAAAATATAAAATATATATATATTATATAAATTTAAATATAATTTTTATTAAAATATATTAAAAAAAAAATATTATATATAGTATATATTTATATATATAAAATTAAAGTTTTTAAAATTTTGGGATTGGGCAAATTTTATATCCCGTATTGGGCCAAACTGGAATTTTTTTTTAGGGTAAAGGTAAAAAAAACAGTTCTTTTTTTCCCCTTGGATTCATTTTCCCCCCCAGTTTGGTC
>NC_051391.1:57791232-57796232 GCF_015228065.2 Penaeus monodon
AGCTGCGCTGGATGAAAGATTTTTGTGTTTCTGAGAACTGATTTTCAAATACGGTTACTTTTGTTTGAAAGAATTTTGTTTGTTCCTGAGGACTAATTTTATGTAAATTTTCTGTATTTTGTTTCATGTTTAGGTATGTCAGAGCAGATGGGTCGTCTGCTTGATAGGGGGGGATAGTGCTACGCCAGTGGGTCTTTGTCTCTGTGCGAAACATGTGTTTCGGATGACCTGGGCATGTGTTAACATGAAGGGACCTGGGCAAACATAAAGCAACTGGCTGTGAGCGGAGGAGCGAAGAAACAAGCCAGGAGAGACGGAGTTGGGTGCTGCTCCTGTGAAGACCTTGTGTGTGCCCTTGTGACCTGATAATCGTTGTGTTGCCCTGTTATAAGCTGTATCGTGCAGTGTGACATGCTCGTGTCCCCCCTGTATTGTGCCTACAGAAGAGTGTACGGGTAAATAACTTGTGTAGATAAAGGAAAGACTGTCATTTTGTGTTTATTTCGTGCCCTGCCTCGCCACTTGGCGTTTCCCCTCGTGGTGTTCTGGGACGCTGTGGTGCTCGGTGCCTCTTGGAACTGTTCAGTGTTCACGACCCTGTGTATAGCACGCTGTCTGCCTAGCCTGCCTTGTGTTGGTGGCAGAGAGAGACGAGGCGGCCGGCGTAACATTATGTTTTTTTCTTATTTATTTTATTGACGGTGGACCTATCCTGTGATACTGGTGTATTACTATTTATTGTAGAGACAAGGCTTCACCAGGAATCTTTTCTAACTTGTTTTATTGTTCTATGAGCCCTAGCTCTTGCTAGTTTATAATCGCAAAAGTTCCCGGTATTGTTGATATTTCCGAAAATCCTGTAGCCCCTATTGCATTCACACAGCGTCCTGTGGTAATATGGTGTCCACCATGGAACTCTATGCTTAGCGCTGTCGAAGTCTTAGGAATGCTGCATCTAATATAAAGTGAACATTGTTCACTTAATCATCAGTGGTTTCTCCAACAAGTTTGAGCTTGACGCTCCTTCTGAAGGTGACCCAATCTGCTCTATTTACATTAAAGCTGAAAGCACTCTTGTTGTGTCATTTGAATATTTAATACAAAAAGAATAGTGATCGCTTCTCAACGAGTAGTCAGTTGTGTGCCAAAGACACTTGGCTGCTATTGCTGAAGAGATCAAATTACCGGTATTATCGTCGACCCGCGTCGGACTACCATCGTTCAAAAGGACCAAATCAGAATCATTAATCAACTGAAACACTTGCTCACCTCTACCATCCACCCGCAGGATACCCCATGATGACCATTAATATCACCTAAAATTGATTAATTCTGTGGCAGACTACCCTGTCGAGCAAAGAACTCAGCATAAATGTTCTCTCATGTACGCCAATGTCTCGGTTTCCTTCTTCAGACTGCCGCATTCAGCAGAGCTTGACCGATGGGAACCTCCACAGTTAGCACATTTAAGAGTAGCTTCATTGGATGTAGTTGTATCATGAGATCCATTTACCCCAAGTGAATTTGTCAGTATATATTTACCGATGCATCGTAATGAGGTGTGTCCGAATTTTTGGCATCTGTTACAGCACATTTATATATATATATATATATATATATATATATATATATATATATATATATATATATATATATATATATATATATATATATATATATGGTTGCATTTGGACAAGTTCATATCCAGTATTGACCTTATCTGGAATTTTTTTGAGGGTAAAGGTAAAGAAAAACAGTTCGTTTTTTTTCTCACATTCCCGTCCAGTTTGGTCATACATTTCACTTCCACACTTTGGTTCGTCATAGTCTCTAGGATCTTGCTTTCTTACATCCTCCAGAAATCCCTGTGAAAGATTACTCTCTTACAGGTATTTGAAGTGACAGAATAGTTACTTTCACTTGGAGATTATGAATTTGTGTCACTTTAAGGCGATTTTTATCCTGGGAATTGAAGTGTACTTCAACCAGGAGACTACCATCTCGCCTTTTACAGACAAAATCAAAACCACCTGGGTTAACATTCTGGAATGATTGATTTTCATTTACACAGCGAACATTCAGAAACATTGTATTCTCTGAACAGATGTTAATCACTGGTGGTACTTGTCCGTCGTTAGTTGGGGCTCTTTTCATAGTTAGATTGGTCAAAGGCGGGTTGTGAGTCATCCTCCCTCCTGGAGGAGGAGTATCCAGGAGTCGGGCATTTTGGGTGTCGGACCAGGTCTGAACCCTGGGTCCTGAAAGGACTAACAGTCCCTTAACGATTGTTTCATCCTAACTTCGAATAGCTAAGAGAAGAGACAATGTTTTCATTAAACTTCCTCTCCCCCCTTCCCTCCGTAGTGGAAGGCGAGTAATTCAATGCCCACTTTCCAAGCGAATACAGGAGCTCTCAAGGACACTGCTGTAGGCTCAGGAAAGTCATAGTAAGATCAGAAAAACCATAGAGAGAAAAGTTGTGCCCAAATGACACCCTACACTACTGGGCCTCACTACCCAGGGGTTGAAGCCTGCTAGGGTTACCCTGAGGTAGGTGCTGCAGGTATGGAGTGAGGTGTTGACTACAACTAGCCTCATGTCACCTTTAGCAAGTAAAGGCACTGAAGCAAAGAAATTTCTGTATAAACATAAATTAAAACTTTACATTACATAAAGCAGAAACAAATGTCAAGCGAGACATGAGACTGGGACAAGGGTATCTCAAGTGGCACAAGACAATGTCTTTTGTTGCTGCATTTTTTTTTTTCTTTTTTTTCTTTTTTTCTTTTTTTAAAAAGGACTGACTTATATAAAGTCTATGACGCATATGCTGCCTTCTGCTGGGTTCCTGGGATACTTATGTCCTCCTCAGCGTGGAAGCTGCAGTCTTTGGTCCTCCCCAATGGGCAAGCCGGCACCACCTTCTATCGTCGTTTCTCCTCGTCGAAGGGGAGGCTGGTATTTGGTAACAGTCGTGATTCACACGCCCAGCGAAATCACGACAAAACGGCTCTTAATGAGTAAAATACTTTAGCTTTGTTGAGGAGCTCCATCAACTGTTACTGTTGTATGACGCAGATTTAGGGGGTAATCTATATACGGAATACAGGGTGGGTGGTGGAGAAGGGTGCTTAAGTCAAAATGAGTCTCTTGGTAAAAACAGGAAAAGGAGAGAATTTTCTTTAACTATGCTTCTACCCTACTGAAAGTAAGGTAGAGATGGCAGTGATTTTTTTTCTCCATAAAATGCTGTCAAAATAAAACTCAGATCTAGATTTATCAAACTATAATTTCTTAGATTAACCCTATGGAAACGAGGAAAGGATATTAAAGCTTGTCACAGCACTTTAAAGATATAGGAATCTCTATAACCTCTAAAAAAACAATGAAAACTGTATAAAACTTGAAACATTAATAAGACCAGTAGTGCACTTTAAAGCCCATAGAACTCTTCCAGGTGAAGCTTTGTAAGTCAGGTGAAAATCGCGAGGCTCCGAGGCAGACGATGCAACGAAGCAGTCACTGGGTTAATCTTCATTGCTCTGGTAATTTCTTACCTGAAACCTTAAAAAAATGTTTTTATATTCACTGTTTGTCTAGAAAAAATATATAATAAGATTTCAAATAAAACATTTGAAATAATTTTCTATGTAAGGAATATAATATAATATACTTAACGCATGTAATACGAAGTAGTCAAAACTGGCCATTTCTGAAGGTGTTATACTGCCCATAGATTCATCAAATACAGTGTATTTCAATGGAATTCGCCCATCGATGGACCCGCCCACTCGTCCGAGGCGATGGAAAAAATCACTTGGTTCGATGGATAAATGAAAAAAAAATGTATACATTGATAACCTATAGTATACTTATTATACATACATTTTTATTTCAAAGCATAATAATTATTATATATTTAAAATTCTTTAAAATTATTTTAGTGTATTATATATCAATATTTACATTTATATTTATATTTAAACTAGAATATGAATAAAAAGTAAAAAAAAAAAAAAAAAAAAAAAAAAAAAAAAAAAAAACAGACATTGACTGATGAATGTAAACAAATGAGTAGCCACCTACTTCATGTTGTTGAGACCGCAGATCATATATATATATATATATATATATATATATATATATATATATATATATACATATATATATATATATATATATATATATATATATATATATATATATATATATATATATATATATATATATATATATATATATATATATATAATGTAGAATTCTGAGGCAATGCACTCCCTCCTAGAAAAAGTCAGAAAGGAAGAAGTGTTTCGAAACATCAAATATCCATTTTACCACAAAAAAAGTTTGCCGCGATTCCAGTGGACAGAGCCGATGGTTCTTTTCGTAGTGAAACCAACACGGATGGGGGTTGGTTCCAACCCACTGATAATCAACGGATTCCAGTGAAATCTGTGGTTAGTCTAACCATAGCAAGAGTTTTCAAAGACAGTGACAACAGACCAATAATGGTCCAATATACGCAGTCTAGTATTCGGAGTATCTGACCGCAGATATTGCCTCTGTCAGCCCAATGCATTTCCATACAGTGTGACACCATCCAAACCAGACCTACATCTTTCTTACAATAGCTTGGTGTTACATTTCGGTCATATTCCCACCGAAGTTTTCATTATCATATCTATCTATAATAAAACTGGTATTCAGTATTGCATCAATCAATCAGTCTATCACTTTGATGTCAGTTATTATACTGCCACACACAAGAACTGTTCACATAAAGGAATCCAGATTTTGACAAGAATGCTGTGGGGCAAGGAAAGAAAACAGGAGAGGAGATGACATGCCAGGCACATGGCACTCACGTTCAGAGTTGATTATTTTGTACAGGCAGAAGGGATCAGTGGAGACGAAAGGGGCGCTCCTGCCTTTACAGTGATCAGGCAATTAGCAGAGTATCCGGAAATTGTTCAGGAAAAAAGATGAGTTGATGGAGCTGA
>NC_051391.1:57801232-57806232 GCF_015228065.2 Penaeus monodon
ACATTGCATTACATTGGTAACTATTACAATATCTACTGATCAATGCTGAACATCGATCAGAATTGATCAGTTGATCAGTAGACAGGACACTAATAAAGACAGATGCATGAAAACTAGATGTTTGGTCATCATTGATCATTCAGTGCTGACACTTCCGTTTCTTTGAGCTCCTCGAATGTGCAGCGGCAGGGATGTCTCTCTTCAAAGTCCAACAGTAATCGGCCATCATGACTGCATCCCACCGTCCCTGATACCTGGTCTCCATCTCCTTCATGTCTTGATGAAATTTCTCCCCCTGCTCGTCGCTCATTGATCCCAGATTCTCAGGAAACCGATCCATGTGTGAGAATAAGTAGTGCATTTTGATGCTTATGTTGCATCCCAGGTTTTTGAAGGCAGTCAGCATTTTGGTGACGAGTTCTGCGTAGTTGCTGGCCTTGTTGTTGCCAAGGAAGTTCTTTACGACCAGAACAAATGCCTTCCACGCTTCCAGTTCGACTTTATTCATTGAGTTTTCAAACTCTGGATCTCTGATGAGCTGACGTAGTTGAGGTCCGTCAAAGATGCCAGCTTTCAATTTCTCCATGGTCACTCCTGGAAAAGCATGGCACAGGTGAGTGAAGCAGCCACCATCCTTGTCCAGAGCTTTGGTGAACTGCTTCATCAAGCCAAGCTTAATGTGCAGGGGTGGGAAGAGTATCCTGTCTCTGTCCACCAGAGGGGCGTTGATGACGTTCTTTGATCTGCTAGGCTCCAATTCCTCCCGCAGAGACCACTCCTTTTTTTGTGTAATGCTGAGCTCGGTCCCTACTATCCCACATGCACAGAAAGCACGGGTACTTGGTGAAACCGGACTGTTGTCCCAACAAAAAGTTCACCATCTTCAGGTCAACACAGATCATCCACTCATGCTGACAATAACGAATTTTCTCCAGCAGATACTTCACCGCTTCATACTTCTCCTTCAGTGTAGTCGAGTGAGCCAGCGGTATAGAGGCAAACTGGTTGCCGTTGTGCACCAGAACGGCTTTCAGCGATCTCTTGCTGCTGTCAATAAACAGTCTCCATTCTACAGGTTGGCAATCCAAGATTGTGCAGAAGCTGTGAAACATCTGTACAGTACACCAAGTCTTTCTCTTCAGAGAAAAAACGAAGGTATTCTTGATGTCTGTTGCGGTAGAAAGTGATGCGAGTACTGTCAGAAAGAAGTTTTTTTCTTTCAGTCTTGA
The DNA here is from genome assembly GCF_015228065.2 of Penaeus monodon. Taxonomy (NCBI): domain Eukaryota; kingdom Metazoa; phylum Arthropoda; class Malacostraca; order Decapoda; family Penaeidae; genus Penaeus; species Penaeus monodon. The sequence continues at coordinate 57,802,462 of NC_051391.1, forward strand.
TGCCAACAATTCGGCGGATGACTTTGGCAAGTTGAGGATTCTGGGAAAGGGATGCGGAGCGTCATCGGCATCATCGCTAGGAACTACTTCTTCATTGTCTTCAATACTGGAGAATTCTTCGTCACTTAACTCAGGAAGTTCTGCTGTGACAGGTACTGGAACTTCATCACAGTGAGGTACAAGACGACGTGCTGATTCAAGATCAGGATACTTGAGGCTGCTCTGGTTCTTTCTGTTGATCCCAGTCAATTTAATAGCACTGAAGTAACAGTCACTGACATGGTATTTCGGCTCTCTCCAAACCATAGGAATTCCAAACTTCAGCCCGTACTATTCCATGGATCCAGCGACGTAGATACTCGGTGCATTTCTTGCAGACCATGTGAGGCGCCCAAGCTTTGTCCTGATCACCAAGTTTCATGCCAAAATAAGCATGATAAGCTTTACGAAACTTGTGACTGGTTTCCTGTTAGGAACAACGGTGTATTCGCCGCAGATGTAGCAGAATACATCCGGCTAATCTCTGCAAGACTTTCTGGACGAATCCATATCATCATCTGAATAAGGAAAAAATGTCTGTAACCAAAAAATGTGCGGTCGCAACTTGAAAATTATATCGTAATACCCGCCACGAAAATGCTAATACCCTTATGTATGAACAACAACCGTAAAAAACAATATTTGGCAATAGAACACAAATTTGACTTGATTGAGCAAAATCAGTTATTTTTGGATTCAGCGCATCAAAATTGTCTAAAATCGGTTAAAAAATTATTGGTGATTTTTTTGCTGTTGACCAGTGTAATAATGATCATATATAATTATCATTATAATAATTATTAATATTGCTGTTGTTACTATTATTTTTATCTTCATTTTATTGTTATTGCTATTATAATTATTATCATTATTATTATCATTACCATTATTATTATTATTATTATTATTATTATTATTATTATTATTATCATTATTATTTTATTCTTATTGTTATCATAATTATTATCATTAATAATAATATTAATGATACACAATGATAATGATAATTATGATGATAATGATAGTAATAAAAGATTGTATTTTGTAATTGTATTATTAGTAGAAATAATGATTATTGTTATTATTATTATAATTTAATTATTATTATTGTCATTGTTGTTATTACTAATATTGTTATCATTATCATTATTTTTATTATTATTGTTATTACTATCTTCATCTTCATCATCATCATCGTCATCGTCATCATCTTCATCATCATCATCATCGTCATTATCATCATCATCATCATCACCATCACCATCATCGTCTTCTGCATCGTCATCATCATCATCATTATCCCCACCATCATCGTCATCTGCATCGTCATCATCATCATCATAATCATCGTCATCATCATCATCAAAATCATCATCATCATCATCATCATCATCATCATCATCATCATCATCATAGTTATTGTTATTATTTTCATTATTATTACCATTGTCATTTATATCTTATTGATATCGTTATCACCGCCAACATTATGATTATAATTATTAACATTATCGTTACTATAATTGTTGTTGTCATAAGCAGCGCAGCTCAATTATCATTGTCACCATTAACATTGTTTTGTTTTGAACATGTTTGACTTTTATATGATTCCATTTGCACTGCTATTTCTGCCATTATTGCCATGGGTCGCTACTTTTCTCTAATCATTACCATTACTGTAATGCTTGTCATTTTACTGTACCCATTCCTTTTCTTGTCGTTTCACAACAAGAATACGTTTAACTATTGTTTCTCTTATGATTATGGTTATTACTTACATTGTAATTGTTCTTTTCATCTCAATGTCAGTAATAATCTATTATTGTTAGTACTAATGATACCATGGCTGCAATTCTTTTAATAGCAGTAACAATCATCAATGTCAGCCCTTATCATTAAGGCCTGACATTACTGTTATTAGCGTTAATATTTGAAGTCAATTCGTCACACCATTAACATAATCATCACTATTGTTAACTGATAATGATTTTATTTCTAGGCCTATATTGTCATAGTCATTATTATTACTATGGATATTGTTATGTTTGCGTGTTCTGAAATAATGGTTTGTTGTAAGTAAGTGACATAAGGTTAAAAAAAAGGGAAAAGTTGAAATTCAGCGCTCTTTAATCGGTTCCATTTTCTTTGAATCCAACTGTTGCTCCGGATCCGTTTTCTCACGTTTAAAGCTTTGGATGAAATTATTATTTTTTCTCTATATTGTTAGGGATTTTCTGAGTCCACCAGAGTAAGTATCTAAAAGAACAAAGTTAAATGAAATGTTTAAACATTTTTACCCTCGAAATCCAACGTTGACTACAACTTCTTTCTAAACGATGTCAACGAAAACCTTCAAACCTCCCAGACTCTCTCCAAAAACCACCAAATTGCTATGAACTCCTCCAGAATAACCTTTAACCTACTATATCCTGCTTCCCATTAACAAAATCTTCGAAATCGAGTGTCATCACTGAAAAAAATAGGTCCATGTGTCTTCGGAGGAAGCAACGTTATTGGAACCTCCGAGGCTTTTAGGGGTTGGCAGACGTTTTCAATGGCAGTGTGAACATGGCGGGGCTCAGGAGTGGGAGTTTTGGACTCTGTGCTAATGTAAACCAAAATAAATCCTACGTGCACTTGAAGTTGACTGATTCGGCTTTCAGAGCTTTTGAGGATTACACAAAGATTAAGGTAAGGCAATCGACAAGAAAGGAGAGCCGTGAGAGGGAGAAAAGAGGAGAATCTGGAATGGAGGCAGAGAGGGAGAGAGGACTCGTCTCAGCGGAGAAGTGAATGGGATTCTTTTCGAAGTCTTGCAAGGAGGAACGGGTTTTCTCCTTCATGTCTCCCTCGGCTGAAAGGGCGAAGGGTGGAAGAGGGAGGGCGAAAAGGGAGGAAATGAGGAGGAGGAGGAGGATTTTCCCCTTTAGAGGTGGAACATACCGGCGTGAACAGCTGATGTCTGTACATGCAACAGCTGTTCTTCGTATGGAAAATGTAGGCCACTTATTTTTTTTCTCTTTTCCTTTAACATCATCCGCTTCGCAGTATTTGGCAAAGGGATGAAGGCAAGAGGATAGGTAAAAGATCAGAAGAAGAAAAAGAAATGGAGGAACGTGATGGAATTTCCATGTCGTTCTTTCGTAGTGTTATCCTCAGTTTTCTCTCATGTCTTATTTTTAAGCTATGTGAGGCATCTTATTTTATATTCTCTTTTTTTGCGTCTTTTCTCTGTTTCTTGAGATGAGAAAATATTTAGTTTACGGTCTGGAGTGTCCACGTCTTAAAATAATTACATGTCTGGTGTAAAAACTTTCTCTTTGGATTATTTTGTTATTTGGACCTTGCTGCATCAGGAACCTTGGGCCATTACCTTGATTCTGGAGAACTTTATTGATTAAGCCAGTTGATTCAGTCCCTTTCTTTGATAAAGAAAAAAAATAAAGAACAAATGGAAGAAAGATATTGTGAGCAACTTGGCATTGGTTCCACACTTGTGAACACATTAGTAATGGTTCGTGGAACTATGGGGTGAAGTGTGCGATGTTAAAGGGTTTGGGAGAAAAGCCTTGTGGCATTGGGGGAAGAATCATAGTTTTTGGGACAGTGTCTTTGAGCTTTCAGGATTTATGTAGTGGTATGGATCTAAAAGCTTGTGGCCATCAGGGATCGTGGTCAAGCATTTTCTATTTCTTGCAGATGTCAGGGCAAATGAATCTGGGGAATGCAATG
>NC_051391.1:57809028-57822305 GCF_015228065.2 Penaeus monodon
AGAACCAAATTTTTTTAAATTTGGAAATTTTTTTTTTTAAAATTTTTTTACCCGAAATTAAAAAAACTTTTTGGAAATTTTTTAAACCAACTTTCCTTTTTCTAAACGATTCAACGAAACCTTAAACCCCCCAGACTCTCTCCAAAAACCCCCAAAATTTGCTATGAACTCCCCCAGAAAAAACCCTTTAAAACCACATATCCGTTCCCATTAACAAAATTCAAAACGAGTGCTCACAAAAAAAATAGGCCATGGTTTTGGGAGGAAGAAACGTTATTGGGAACCTCCGAGGCTTTTAGGGGTGGCAGACGTTTTAAAGGCGGTGAACATGGCGGGGTCAGGAGTGGGATTTTTGGACTCTGTGCTAATGTAAACCAAAATAAATCCTACGTTTTGAAGTTGACTGATTCGGCTTTTCAGAGCTTTTGGGATTCAAAAAAGTTAAAGGAAGGCAATCGACAAAAAAGGACCCGTAAAGGGGGGAAAAAAAGAGGAGAATCTGGAATGGGGCAGAGAGGGAGAGGACTCGCTAGCGGGAAGTAAAGGGATTCTTTTCGAAGTTTTTGCAAGGGGAACGGGTTTTCCCCTTTCATGTCCCCCTCGGCTAAAAGGGGGAAGGGGGGAAGGGGGGGCAAAAAGGGGGGAAAATGAGGAGGAGGGGGAGGTTTTTCCCCCCCTAGAGGTGGAACTCCCGGCGTGAACAGTGATGTCTGTACTTGAAAACAGCGTTCTTCGTATGGAAAAGTGGGCCATTATTTTTTTTTTTTTTCCTTTTAACATCATCCGTTCCAGTATTTGCAAGGGGATAAAGGAAGAGGATAGGTAAAAGATCAAAGAAGAAAAAGAAATGAGGAACGTGTTGGAATTTCCATTTTCTTTGTAGTGTTATCCTCAGTTTTCTCTCTGTCTTTTTTTAAGCTATGTGAGGCATCTTTTTTTTATATTTTTTTTTTTGCGTCTTTTCTCGTTTCTTGAATGAAAAATATTTGTTTAGGTCGGGAGTGTCCCACGTCTTAAAAAAATTACATGCTGGGAAAAAAACTTTCTTTTGGATTATTTTGTTATTTGGCCCTTGCGCTTTCAGGAACCTTGGGCCATTACCTTGATTTGGAGAACTTTTTTGATTAAGCCAGTTGTTTAGTCCCTTTCTTGTAAAAAAAAAAAAATAAAGAAAAAAGGGAAGAAAGTTTGTGAGCAACGGGGCTTGGTTCCCCATTTGTGAAACATAGTAAGGGTTTCGGAACTATGGGGTGAAGGTGCGATGTTAAAGGGTTTGGGGGAGAAAACCCTTGTGGCATTGGGGGAAAAAATCAAGTTTTTGGGGCGGGTTTTTGAGTTTTTCAGGATTTATGTAGGGGAGGATCAAAAAGCTTGGGGCCACGGGGTTTGGGGTCAAGCATTTCTATTTTTGGGCAGATGTCGGGGCAAATAATTGGGGAAGAAATGAGGGGAAAACTGAACGACGCAATTTTGGGAGGGGAAGTAATGAGAAAAATAGGGGGCCCACACCCTTTGGGGAGATATAGTGGACAGGCTCTGGATGTTAGATATGGGGGAAAGAACTGCATTAAAAGTTAGATTTGGAGGTATTACTTTTACATTTTTTGCCGTTTTATGTTTGTGTTTCCCCAATGCTAGAGCTGTGTAGACATGTGTCAGTAGCTACGTTTGCTACTGCAACTGGAAAAAAACAGCAGGGGGAAATTAATTTAAAAAAAAAAAAGACTAATGAGAATATAGCTGGGATCTCCTCCTCTCCTCCTCTCCTCTCCCTCCTCCTCCTCCTCAACCCCACCACCACCACCAAAACCCCACCACCCCCACACACACACACACCACACACAAAACCCCCACACACAAAACCCCCACAATAAATTTTTATATATAATAATATATTTTAAATAAAATTATATATATAAAATATATAATTAAAATATAAATATATATAATAAAATTGTGTGTGGTGTGTCTGTTTTAGTGTTGAAATGTTCACAGGTGTTGTGTGGTGTGATATGTTGTAGGTGTGCGGTGTGTGAATAGGTGTAGGGTTTTTGTATTTTGAAAGGAAAATTTTCCCTATCTTCATATTTAAGAATTGGGTTGTTTGCTGTAAATTATCATGTAGTGCTTTCCCTTTAGTTGGGAGAAAGTGGTAAAAGATTACCGTTTCAGTTTGCAAAAGGGTGGCTATCAGTGCTGCAAATAAAGGGAATTATTTGAATAAACTTGTGACGCTTGTTCGCAAGTCATGCCAGAGGAATGCGAAAGGCTTTTGAAGTGGAAGTAGGCACAAACTTGGGTTTCTTTTTTTTAAAGTACGGGCTGTTTTTATTGTTTTTTGGAGGGGTATGCAGTGCTGTGTTTTGTTATTTTGTTGGAGGGAAATTAGTTTTTAGGGAAAAAATGTTTAAAAGCCAGTTACATACATAATATGATAAATTTAACGTTATTCTTAAAAAATATCTGGGGGACGTAAATTGGGATTACAGTTTAATTATAATCAGATAATGACCATTCTTATGTGTAACTATGGTTACTTTTGCTTTTAGATAGATAGATAGAAATAATAAAAATAATAATAAAATAAAATATATTTAATTTATATTTATATTTATTTTTAAATTTTTTTTAATTATATTTTTAAATTTATTTATAATATAATAAAAATATAATTAATATAATATAATATAAATAATTTTATTTTTTTGTTTGTTTGGGTTTTTTTGTTTTTTGTTTGTTTGTTTGTTTGTTTGTTATGTATATATTAAATTTATATATATAATTATTTTATATATTTTTTATTTTAATATATATTATTTTTATTATTATATAATATTATATATTATTTATATAAATGATATTATTTTTATTATTTTTATGTATTTTATTGTATATATATATATTATTTAAAATTTTGTATAATATATTGTATATATTAGTATTTTATTTATATATATATTTTATTTTTTATTATATGTATAATTATATGTTAGATATATGTATTTTTTTTATATATATAGTATTATAATTTTATATATGTTACATATTTTATATTAAATATAATTTTAATATAATTATATTAATGATATATACATATTATCTATTTAAAACATATATATTACAAGATATATAAAATTATAAACATATATTAATATATATATATAATATATATAAAATATATATATTAAAATTATATTATAATATTTTTAATGTTTGATTTAATATAGTATAATATATATATATATATTTTTGTTATATATATACATATACATATACATATACATTTTACAATACATTCCTAACTAACATATACATATAATATACATATACATATACAAACCTATATCTATATCTAATCTATATCTTATCTATATCTATATCTATATCTAAAATTTAAATTAAAATAAATATAAATATAAATATAAATAAATATAAATATAAAAATAAATATATATCTATTTTATCTATCTATCTACAAATTATCTATCTTTTCTTCTATCAAAAGCAAAAGAAAACCATAGGGTTAAACATAGAGACTAGGGTTTCATAAAATCAAATCTATCCATGAAAACTGGAAATATCCCTTACGTGCCCGTACTTTTATAAATTTTAACGTTTTAAAATTTATCAAAAATTTATGTATTTTAACTGGCTATTAACTTTTTTTGTTGCCAAAAAACAAATTTCCCCTCCAAAAATAAAAAAGCCCCGCGCACTGCATACCCCTCCCTACAAAAATCAAAAAGCCCGGGCATTTACAAAAAAAAAATCCAAGTTTGTGCCTATTTCCATTTAAAAAGCCTTTCGCATTCCTCGGGCCCTGACTTGCAGAAAAAGACTGTCACAACTGGATTCTTAAATTTCCCTTTTTAAATTTTCAGCACTGATAGCCAGCCTTTGGGAAAAATAACTGTGTAAACTTGTTTCCCCTTCTGCCAAATGAGGAAACAAAACGTGATAATTTACGCAAAAAACCAATTTTTAAATGGAAGATACGGGTAAAGTTTCCCCTTCTTTAAAAAACACCAAACCTACACAAAATTCACACAACGCACACCTACGAAAAATATTCACACACACCACACCTGTGAAAATAAATTCCCCCCCTAAACAGAACACCACACCAAAACACCAAAATTTTAATTATAAAATATATTAAAAAATATATATATAATAAAAATATATATATAATATATATATTATAAAATATCTATAAAATTTTATATTATATAGTGGTGTTTTGGGTGTGTGTTTTGTGTGTGGTTTGGGGTGTGTGTTTTGTGTGGGGTGTGTTGGGGTGGTGTTGTGGTGTGGTGTGTGTGAGAGAGAGAGAGAGAGGAGGAGAGAGAGAGGGGGAGAGAGAGAGAGAGAGATCCCCGTTTAACTTCCCTTAGCTTTTTTTTTTTTTTAATTTAAATTTCCCCCTGCTGTTCCTACCCGTTGCAGTACAAATCGTAGCTACTGACCATGTCATACACAGCACTAGCATTGGGGAAACACAAACATTTTAAAAAGGCAAAAAAAGTAAAGTAAACCCCCAAGTCTTAAATTCTAACTGCAGTTTTTTCCTCCATTAAACTCAACATCCAGAGCCTTTTCCACTATATACACCCCAATGAGGTGTGGGCCCTATTTATTCATTACTTCCCCTCCGAAGATTGCAGTCGATTCGGTTCCCCTCATTGCATTCCCCCGATTTATTTGCCCGACACCTTTCAAGAAAAAGAAAAAGCTTGGGCCACGATCCCTGAAAGGCCACAACTTTTAAAATCCAAAACCAATACATAAAAACCCGAAAGCTCAAAGACACCGTCCCAAAAAATTGATTCTTCCCCCAATGCCACAAGGCTTTTTTCCCAAACCCTTTAACACGCACACTTTCCCCCCCTAGTTCCCCGAAAACCTTTTAATTGTTCACAAGTGTGGAACCAAAGCCAAGGGGGCCCAAAATCTTTTTCCATTTGTTCTTTATTTTTTTTTTTTATCAAAGAAAAGGGGCTGAATCAACTGGGTTAATCAATTTAAAATTTTTCCAGAATCAAAGGAATGGCCCAAAAAGGGTTTTGATGCAGCAAGGTCCAAAAAAACAAAAAAATCCAAAGGAAAGTTTTTACACCAGGGCATTAAATTATTTTAAGACGGGGACACTCCAGACCGTAACTAAATATTTTCTCATCTCAAGAAACAGAGAAAAGACGCAAAAAAAAAAAAATAAAAAAAAGAGCCTCAATAGCTTAAAAATAAGACATAGAGAAAAATGAGGAAACACCCACGAAAAAAACGACAGGAAATTCCAAACCCCGTTCCTCCCTTTCTTTTTTTATTCTTTTCTTTTTAAAATTTTTTAAAAGATTTTTGTACCCTTTATCCCTTCTTTGCCTTTTTCCCCTTTTTCCCCAAAAATTTTTTTTCCCCCCGCCCCCCCCCCAAACCGGGGGGAAAGAAAGGAAAAAAGAGAAAAAAAAATTTAAGTTTTTTTCCCCCACCAATTTTTGGTTTCCCCAGCGAGAATATTTATAGATATAGATAATAGATATAGATCTAGAATATAGATATAGATATAGATACGGTATATGTATATGTATATGTTAATGGAATGTATATGTATATGTATATGTATATATATATGTATATATATATGTATATATTATATGTATATATATATTATATGTATATATATATGTATAGATATATATGTATATTATATGGATATATATACATTATGTATACATATATATATATAAGATACATTATATATATACATATTATTATATACATATATATATACATATGATAAACTCTGCGATAAAAAAACCATATATATAATTACATCATTATACATATAGATATACATTATATATACATATATATACAGAGATATATTATATAGATAATTATATATATATATATAGATATATATATGTTAGATTTGAGATATAGATATATATAATATATATATATATATATGATATATATATACATATACATATACATATACATATACAATACATATACATAGACTAGACATATACATATAATATACATATACATATACATAACCTATATCTATATCTATATCTATATCTATATCTATATCTATATCTATATCATAAAATATAAATATAAAATAAATATAAATATAAATATAATATAAATATAAATATATAAATATAAATATATATCTATCTTATCTATCTATCTACTATTATCTATCTATTCTCTCTATCTATAGCAAAAGTAAACCATATGGTAAACATAGAGACTATGGTCATATATCTGATCTATACATGTAAACTGGTATATCCCAATTACGTGCCCAGATACTTGTCATGAATAACGATTAAAATTTATCATAAATTATGTATTTGTAACTGGCTATTAACATTTTGTTGCCTAAAAACTAATTCCCTCCAACATATAACAAGAACAGCGCACTGCATATCCTCCCTACAAACAATCAAAACAGTCAGGCATTTACAAAACAGGAAATCCAAGATTGTGCCTACTTCCACTCAAAAGCCTTTCGCATTCCTCTGCCATGACTTGCAGAACAAGACTGTCACAAGCTGTATTCTCGTAAATGCCTTTTAATTTGCAGCACTGATAGCCAGCCTTTGCAAAAATGAACTGTGTAATCTTGTACACATTCTGCCAACTGACGGAAGCACGACAGTGATAATTTACAGCAAACAACCAATCTTAAATAGGAAGATACGGATAAAGTTTCTCTTCTTAAATAAGCACCAAACCTACACACAGATGCACACAACGCACACCTACGAAACATATTCACACACACACACACCTGTGAACATATTCCACACACCTAAACAGAACACACACACAACACACAATTATAGATTATATATATATAATAAGATATATATATACTATATATATATATATATATATATATATATATAATATATCTATATATATATATATATATAGTGGTGTGTGGGTGTGTGTGTGTGTGTGTTGGGTGTGTGCTGTTGTGTGTGGTGTGTGTGGTGTGGTGTTGTGGTGTGGTGTGTGTGAGAGAGAGAGAGAGAGGAGGAGAGAGAGAGGAGGAGAGAGAGAGAGAGAGATCCACGTTTAACTGCATTAGCTCTTTTTTTTTTTAATAATTTCTCCTGCTGTTCCTACCAGTTGCAGTACAAATCGTAGCTACTGACACATGTCATACACAGCATCTAGCATTGGGAATCACAAACATTTTAAAAACGGCAAAAAATGTAACGTAAACTCCAAGTCTTAACTTCTAACTGCAGTCTCCTCCATATCTCAACATCCAGAGCCTATGTCCACTATATACAGTCCCCATATGAGGTGTGGGCCTACTATTTATCTCATTACGTCCCATCCGAAGATTGCAGTCGATTCGGTTCTCTCATTGCATTCCCCAGATCATTTGCCCGACACTGCAAGAAATAGAAATGCTTGGACCACGATCCCTGAATGGCCACAAGCTTAAGATCAATACCACTACATAAATCCTGAAAGCTCAAAGACACCGTCCCAAAAACTCTGATTCTTCCCCCAATGCCACAAGGCATTTCTCCCAAACCCTTTAACATCGCACACTTCCACCCCTAGTCACGAAACCATATAATGTGTTCACAAGTGTGGAACAATGCCAAGTGGCTCACAATATCTTTATTCCATTTGTTCTTTAGTTTTTTTCTTTATCAAAGAAAGGGACTGAATCAACTGGCTTAATCAATTAAAGTTCTCTCAGAATCAAGGAATGGCCCAAAGAGTTCATGATGCAGCAAGGTCCAAATAACAAAAAAATCCAAAGAGAAAGTTTTTACACCAGGACATGTCATTCATTTTAAGACGTGGGACACTCCAGACCGATAACTAAATATTTTCTCATCTCAAGAAACAGAGAAAATGACGCAAAAAAAGAAAAATAAAAATAAGAGCCTCAATAGCTTAAAAATAAGACATGAGAGAAAACTGAGGAGAACACCTACGAAGAACGACATGGAAATTCAATCCACGTTCCTCCATTTCTTTTTTCATTCTTTGATCTTTTACCTATCCTCTTGCCTTCATCCTTTGCCAAATTACTGCGAAGCGGATGATGTTAAGGAAAAGAAGAAAAAAAAATAAGTGTGGACCACATTTTCCATACGAGAAACAGCGGTTGCATTGTACAGAATCAGCTGTTCACGCCGGTATGTTCACCTCTAGGGGGGAAAAATCCTCCTCCTCCTCCTCATTTCCTCCCTTTCGCCCTCCCTCTTCACCCTTCGCCATTTCAGCCGAGGGAGACATGAAGGAGAAAACCCGTTCCTCCTTGCAAGACTTCGAAAAGAATCCCAATTCACTTCTCCGCGAGACGATCTCTCTCCCTCTCTGCCTCCATTCCAGATTCTCTCTGGTTCTCCCTCACGCTCTACTTTCTTGTCGATTGCCTTACCTTAATCTTTGTGTAATCCTCCAAAGCTCTGAAAGCCGCAATCAGTCACTGCAAGTGCCACGTAGGATTTATTTTTGGTTTACATTGCAAGAGTCCAAAACTCCCACTCCTGAGGCCCCGCATGTTTCACACTGCCATTGAAAAACGTTCTGCCAACCCCTAAAAGCCTCGGAGGTTCCAATAACGTTGCTAGCCTCGAAGACACATGACCTATTTGTTTTCAGGATGACACTCGATTTCGAAGATTTTGTTAATGGGAAGCAGGATTAGAGTAGGTTAAAGGTTATTTCTGGAGGAAAGAGTTCATAGCAATTTGGTGGTTTTTGGAGAGAGTCTGGAGGTTTGAAGGTTTCGTTGACATCGTTAGAAAAGAATTGTAGTCAACGTGGATTTCGAGGGTAAAAATGTTTAAACTATTTCATTAACTTCGTTCTTGTAGATACCCCCTGTAACCTGATGGGTGACTAAGAAAATCCCAACAATATAGAGAAAAAAATATAATTTATCCAAAGCTTTAAACGTGAGAGAAAACGGATCCGGAAGCAACAGGGATTCAAAGAAAGAAAATGGAACCGATTAAAGAGCGCTGAATTTCAACTTTCCATTTTTTTTACCTTTATGTCACTTACTTACAACAAACCATTATTCAGAACACGCAAACAATAACATATCCATAGTAACAATAATGACGTATGATAATATAGGCCTAGAAATAAAATCATTATCAGTTAACAATAGTGATTATTATGTATGGTGTGACGAATTGACTTCAAATATAACGTAATAACAGTAATGCAGGGCATTAATGATAAGGCTGACATTGATGAGGTACTGCATTAACAGAATTGCCAGCCATGGTATCATTAGTACTAACAATAATAGATATTACTGACATTGAGATGAAAGAACAATAATACGTAAAGTAATAACCATAATATAAGAGAAACAATAGTTAAACGTATTCTTGTGTGAAACGACAAGAAAAGAAGGGGTTACAGTAAAATGACAAGCATTACAGTAATGGTAATGATTAGAGAAAAGTAGGGACCCATGGCGAAAATGGCAGACAGAAATAGCCAGTTGCAAATGGAATCAATAATGTTCAAACATGTTCATAACAAAACAATGTTAATGGTGACAATGATAATTGACTACGCTGCTTATGACAACAACAATTATAGTTAACGATAATGTTAATAATTATAAATCATAATGTGACGGTGATAACGATATCAATAAGATATAAATGGCAATGGTAATAATAATGAAAATAATAACAATAACTATGATTATGATGATGATGATGATGATGATGATGATGATGATGATTGACGACGACTGACCGGGGGCGGGTGATGATGGTGATGATGATGATGATGATTGACGAGAATGATGATGTTTGATGATGATGACGATGATATGATGCTGGATATAATGATATTGTGATTGATATTGATAGTGCTGATTATTGATGATGATGACGATGGCGTTGACGAGCAGCAAAATGCAGATGAAGATGATGATGATGAGAGATGACGATGATGATGACGATGCAGATGACGATGGATGGTGGGGAAATGATGATGATGATGACGATGCAGAAGACGATGATGGTGATGGTGATGAGATGTGATGATGATGATGACGGTGATGATACTGACGAATGATGATAATGATGATGATAATGACGATTGATGATTACAGATGATGACGATGACGGATGATGATGATGAAGATGAAGTAGTAATAACAATATAATAAAAAATAATGATAATGATAACAACAATGATAATAATGAAACAATAATGAGGACAAAAGGATGATGATGATGATAATAATAAAAGAACAATAATAATAAATAATAATAATAATAATGATAATAATAATATTAGTAATACAACAATGACAATAATAATAATTAAATTATAATAATAATAAAAATAATCATTTTTCTACTAATAATACAATTACAAAATAAAATCTTTTTTTTACATCATTTCATCATAATTATATATCATTGTGTTCAAATATTTTAATGAAAAATTATGATTCAAAAAGAAAAAAATAAAAATGATAATAAAATAATATAATAAAATAATAATAAAATAATAATAATAATTGGAAATGATAATAATAATGATAAAAATTATAATAGCAATAAAAATAAAATAAGAAAAAAAAAAATAGTAACAACAGCAATTTTAAATAATTATTATAATGATATTATTTATGATCTTTTTATTACCGGTAAAACAGCAAAAAATCGCCAATTTTTTTTAAAACGATTTTAGAAAATTTTTTGATGCGCGAATAAAAAATAACATTGATTTTCCCAAATCAGGTAAAATTTGGTTCTATTGACAATATTGTTTTTTCGGTTTTTTGTTCATACATAAGGGTATTAGCATTTTCGGGGGCGGGTTATTTATTTTTTTTAAAATTTGCGAACGCACATTTTTTGGTTTACAGACTTTTTTTTCCTTTTTCGGATGAATGATAGGGATTCGCCAGAAAGTCTTGCAGAAATTAGCCGGATGTAATTCTGCACATCGCGGCGAATACACCGTTGTTCCAAACAGGAAACCATCACAAGTTTGTAAGCTTATCATGCTTATTTGGCAGAAACTTGGTAAAAAAACGGGAAAAAACTTGGGCGCCCACATGGTCTGCAAAAAATGAAAACCGAGTATCTAGTCGCGGGAAAAAACCCTGGAAATAAGTACGGGCGAAGTTTGGAATTCCTAGGTTTTGGAGAGAGCCAAAACCATGTAAAGTGACGTTACTTCATTTGCTTTTAAATGACTGGGATAAACAAAAAGAACCAGAGCCCCCTCAAGTATCCTGTCTTGAATCAGCACGTCGCCCGTCCCTCATGTGATGAAGTTCCAGTCCCTGTACAGCAGAATTCCTGAGTTAAGGGGACGAAAAAATTCTCCTTTTAAAGAAAAATGAAAAAAGTATTCCTAGCGATGATCCCGATGACGCCCCCATCCCTTTTCTCAATTCCCAAAAGTCATCCCCGAATTGTTTGGCATCAAGACTGAAAAAAAAAAAAAATTTCTGACGTCTCGCATCATTTTCTCCCGCAAAAAGACTCAAAAAATCCTTCTTTTTTTTCTTTTGAAGGAAAGATTTGGGTTACTGTACAATGTTTCACAGCTTTCACAATTTTGGATTGCCACAGTACCAACCTGAAAAGGGAGACATTTTTTATTTGACAGCAGCAAAAATCGCTGAAAGCCGTTTGGTGACAACGGCAACCCCAAGTTTGCCTCAACCCCGCTGGCTCACTCGACTACACTGAAGAGAATTATGAAGCGGGTGAATATTTTGCTGGAGAAAATCGTTATTTTCAGCATGAGTGGATGATCTGTGGTTACCTAAGATGGTGAACTTTTTTTTGGGGGCAACAGTCCGGTTTCACCAAGTACCCGTGCTTTCTGGCATGTGGGGTAGTAGGGGCCCAGCTCAGCATTACACAAAAAAAAAGTGGTTCTGCGGGAAAGGGAAATTGGGGGCCTAGCAGTCAAAAAAGTCATCAACGCCCCCCTTGGGGCAGAGACGGATATCTTCCCACCCCTGCACATTAATTGGCTTGTGAAACAGTTCACCAAAACTGACAAGGGGGGCTGTTCACTCCCCTGTGCCATGCTTTTCCAGGGGTGACCATGGAGAAAATTAAAGCTGGGATCTTTGACGGGCCCCAAATACGTCAGCTCATAGAGATGAGGTTTTAAAAAATCAAATGAATAAAGTCGAAAATGGAAAGCGTGGGAAAAACATTTTTTTCGTCGTAAAAAACTTCCTTGGAAACAACAAGGCCGCAACAAAAGCAGAACTCTCACCAAAATGCTGACTGCCTTTAAAAACCTGGGGTGCAACTAAGCATCAAAATGCATATTATTCTCACACATGGATCGGGGTTTCCTGAGAATCTGGGGTCAATGACGACGAGCAGGGGGAAAAATTTCATCAAGACTGAAGGGAAAGGAGACCAAGGTTCAGGGACGGTGGGGGGGTGAGTCATATGGGCCATTACTTTTTTGGGCTTTGAGAGAGAATCCCTGCCCTTTCACATTCGAGGGGGCTCAAAGAAACGGAAAGGGGCACACTGAATGACAAAGAGCCCAAAAAAAACTAGTTTTCTGCATTTGTCTTTTTTAGTGTCCTGTTACTGATCAACGATCAATTTGATCGATGTTTACATTTACAGTAGTATTGTAATAGTTACCAAAAGTAAAAGCAATGTTGATGTAAACAGATACCGATCAATTTTTGAAATGTCGATAATTATAAATGGGGGGAGAAAACAAAATAAAAAAAATTTTAAAGGATGTATAAGAACACAAAAAAAAAAAATGCCCCGCTAATGTATTCCAAAATTTGTAAAAAAAAAAGATTTTTCCTATTTCATTAGTTAAAACTTGACCTGGGGTCGGGGGAAAAATGGATGGCATTTTTGGATTCAGCGATGCAGATTTGCTCTCAATCGGGTTAAAAAACTAAGGACCTTACAAAAAAAATTTTTTTTAAAACCCTTGTTATTTTCATTTTTGTAATAATAAAAATAAAAGAACAATGGTAAAATAATAATAAGTGATAACAAGAATTGGGAGAGAATAGCAATAATAATAATAATAATTATGACAGATGTAATAATAGTAATAGTATAGTTAAATATATAGTATTTAGTAGTAAATATAATAATAATAATAACATGAAATAAAAAATAAAAAAATAAAAATAAAAATAAGATAATAAAACAATGACAAAAATAATTAAAATAATAAAAATTAAAAAATTAATAACAAAGACAATAATATAATAAAAATAATAAATAAAAAACAAA
>NC_051391.1:57822405-57824905 GCF_015228065.2 Penaeus monodon
TCGCTACTTTCTCTAATCATTACCATTACTGTAAGCTTGTCATTTTACTGTACCCATTCCTTTTCTGTCGTTTCACAACAGAATACGTTTAACTATTGTTTCTCTTATGATTATGGTTATTACTTACATTTATTGTTCTTTTCATCTCAATGTCAGTAATAATCTATTATTGTTAGTACTAATGATACCATGGCTGCAATTCTTTTAATAGCAGTAACAATCATCAATGTCAGCCCTTATCATTAAGGCCTGACATTACTGTTATTAGCGTTAATATTTGAAGTCAATTCGTCACACCATTACATAATCATCACTATTGTTAACTGATAATGATTTTATTTCTAGGCCTATATTATCATAGTCATTATTATTACTATGGATATTGTTATGTTTGCGTGTTCTGAAATAATGGTTTGTTGTAAGTAAGTGACATAAGGTAAAAAAAATGGGAAAAGTTGAAATTCAGCGCTCTTTAATCGGTTCCATTTTCTTTGAATCCAACTGTTGCTCCGGATCCGTTTTCTCACGTTTAAAGCTTTGGATGAAATTATTATTTTTTCTCTATATTGTTAGGGATTTTCTTAGTCCACCAGAGTAAGTATC
This sequence comes from Penaeus monodon, assembly GCF_015228065.2. Classification (NCBI taxonomy): domain Eukaryota; kingdom Metazoa; phylum Arthropoda; class Malacostraca; order Decapoda; family Penaeidae; genus Penaeus; species Penaeus monodon. The sequence goes on from NC_051391.1 coordinate 57,823,009, forward strand.
TAAAAGAACAAAGTTAAATGAAATGTTTAAACATTTTTACCCTCGAAATCCAACGTTGACTACAACTTCTTTCTAAACGATGTCAACGAAAACCTTCAAACCTCCCAGACTCTCTCCAAAAACCACCAAATTGCTATGAACTCTTCCAGAATAACCTTTAACCTACTATATCCTGCTTCCCATTAACAAAATCTTCGAAATCGAGTGTCATCACTGAAAAAAATAGGTCCATGTGTCTTCGGAGGAAGCAACGTTATTGGAACCTCCGAGGCTTTTAGGGGTTGGCAGACGTTTTCAATGGCAGTGTGAACATGGCGGGGCTCAGGAGTGGGAGTTTTGGACTCTGTGCTAATGTAAACCAAAATAAATCCTACGTGCACTTGAAGTTGACTGATTCGGCTTTCAGAGCTTTTGAGGATTACACAAAGATTAAGGTAAGGCAATCGACAAGAAAGGAGAGCCGTGAGAGGGAGAAAAGAGGAGAATCTGGAATGGAGGCAGAGAGGGAGAGAGGACTCGTCTCAGCGGAGAAGTGAATGGGATTCTTTTCGAAGTCTTGCAAGGAGGAACGGGTTTTCTCCTTCATGTCTCCCTCGGCTGAAAGGGCGAAGGGTGGAAGAGGGAGGGCGAAAAGGGAGGAAATGAGGAGGAGGAGGAGGATTTTCCCCCCTAGAGGTGGAACATACCGGCGTGAACAGCTGATGTCTGTACATGCAACAGCTGTTCTTCGTATGGAAAATGTAGGCCACTTATTTTTTTTCTCTTTTCCTTTAACATCATCCGCTTCGCAGTATTTGGCAAAGGGATGAAGGCAAGAGGATAGGTAAAAGATCAGAAGAATGAAAAAGAAATGGAGGAACGTGATGGAATTTCCATGTCGTTCTTTCGTAGTGTTATCCTCAGTTTTCTCTCATGTCTTATTTTTAAGCTATGTGAGGCATCTTATTTTATATTCTCTTTTTTTGCGTCTTTTCTCTGTTTCTTGAGATGAGAAAATATTTAGTTTACGGTCTGGAGTGTCCACGTCTTAAAATAATTACATGTCTGGTGTAAAAACTTTCTCTTTGGATTATTTTGTTATTTGGACCTTGCTGCATCAGGAACCTTGGGCCATTACCTTGATTCTGGAGAACTTTATTGATTAAGCCAGTTGATTCAGTCCCTTTCTTTGATAAAGAAAAAAAATAAAGAACAAATGGAAGAAAGATATTGTGAGCAACTTGGCATTGGTTCCACACTTGTGAACACATTAGTAATGGTTCGTGGAACTATGGGGTGAAGTGTGCGATGTTAAAGGGTTTGGGAGAAAAGCCTTGTGGCATTGGGGGAAGAATCATAGTTTTTGGGACGGTGTCTTTGAGCTTTCAGGATTTATGTAGTGGTATGGATCTTAAAGCTTGTGGCCATCAGGGATCGTGGTCAAGCATTTTCTATTTCTTGCAGATGTCAGGGCAAATGAATCTGGGGAATGCAATGAGAGGAACCTGAATCGACTGCAATCTTCGGATGGGAAGTAATGAGATAAATAGAGGCCCACACCTCATTGGGGATGTATATAGTGGACAGGCTCTGGATGTTGAGATTATGGAGGAAGAACTGCAGTTAGAAGTTAGACTTGGAGGTATTACAGTTACATTTTTTGCCGTTTTATTGTTTGTGATTCCCAATGCTAGATGCTGTGTATGACATGTGTCAGTAGCTACGATTTGCTACTGCAACTGGTAGGAACAGCAGGAGGAAATTAATTAAAAAAAAAAAAGAGCTAATGAGAGATATAGACGTGGATCTCTCTCTCTCTCTCTCTCTCTCTCTCTCTCTCTCTCTCTCTCTCTCTCTCTCTCACCACACACACACACACACACACACACACACACACACACACACACACACCCCACAC
>NC_051391.1:57832405-57834905 GCF_015228065.2 Penaeus monodon
TTTCACAGCTTCTGCACAATCTTGGATTGCCACAGTACCAACCTGTAGAATGGAGACAGTTTATTGACAGCAGCAAGAAATCGCTGAAAGCCGTTCTGGTGCACAACGGCAACCAGTTTGCCTCTATACCGCTGGCTCACTCGACTACACTGAAGGAGAAGTATGAAGCGGTGAAGTATCTGCTGGAGAAAATTCGTTATTGTCAGCATGAGTGGATGATCTGTGTTGACCTGAAGATGGTGAACTTTTTGTTGGGACAACAGTCCGGTTTCACCAAGTACCCGTGCTTTCTGTGCATGTGGGATAGTAGGGACCGAGCTCAGCATTACACAAAAAAAGGAGTGGTCTCTGCGGGAGGAATTGGAGCCTAGCAGATCAAAGAACGTCATCAACGCCCTCTGGTGGACAGAGACAGGATACTCTTCCACCCCTGCACATTAAGCTTGGCTTGATGAAGCAGTTCACCAAAGCTCTGGACAAGGATGGTGGCTGCTTCACTCACCTGTGCCATGCTTTTCCAGGAGTGACCATGGAGAAATTGAAAGCTGGCATCTTTGACGGACCTCAACTACGTCAGCTCATCAGAGATCCAGAGTTTGAAAACTCAATGAATAAAGTCGAACTGGAAGCGTGGAAGGCATTTGTTCTGTCGTAAAGAACTTCCTTGGCAACAACAAGGCCAGCAACTACGCAGAACTCGTCACCAAAATGCTGACTGCCTTCAAAAACCTGGATGCAACATAAGCATCAAAATGCACTACTTATTCTCACACATGGATCGGTTTCCTGAGAATCTGGGATCAATGAGCGACGAGCAGGGGGAGAAATTTCATCAAGACATGGAAGGAGATGGAGACCAGTATCAGGGACGGTGGGATGCAGTCATGATGGCCGATTACTGTTGGACTTTGAAGAGAGACATCCCTGCCGCTGCACATTCGAGGAGCTCAAAGAAACGGAAGTGTCAGCACTGAATGATCAATGATGACCAAACATCTAGTTTTCATGCATCTGTCTTTATTAGTGTCCTGTCTACTGATCAACTGATCAATTCTGATCGATGTTCAGCATTGATCAGTAGATATTGTAATAGTTACCAATGTATGCAATGTTGATGTCATACAGATACCGATCAATGTTTGCAACATGTCGATAATTATAAATTGGGTGAGAAAACAAAATAAAAAATATATATTGGATGTATAAGTAACACAAATAAAACAAAAATGCCGCTCTAATGTATTCCACTTCGTAAAAAAAAACGATTTTTCCTATATTCACTTAGTTGAAAAACTTGACCTGATCGGAGAAAATGGATGGCATTTTTGGATTCAGCGATGCAGATTTGCTCTCAATCAGTTGAAAAACCTAAGACAACTTACAAAAAATATTTTTGTAACCCATTGTTATTATCATTATTGTAATAATAATAATAAGAAGAACAATGGCATAATAATAATAATAATGATGATAACAGAATTGGGATGAGAATAGCAATAATAATAATAATAATTATGACGATGATAGTAATAATAGTAATAGTAGTAGTAGTAGTATATAGTAGTATAGTAGTAGTAATATAATAATAACATGAAATAAAAAATAAAACAATAAAAATAATAATAAGATAATAATAACAATGACAATGACAATAATAATAAATAATAATAATCATAAAAATATTAATAACAATGACAATAGATATAATAATAATAATAATAATAAAATACTATAATAAAAATAATATGAATATTATTATAATAATAATAATAATAATAATAATAATAATAACAACAATAACAGCAACAGTTATTTTGATGATATGATTATGATCATTATGATTATGATGATGATGGTGATGATGATGGTGATGTTAATAATAATTATTCTAATAGTGATAATATTATTATATAATAATGCTTACAATAACAATCATATTAATTATTATGCTAATATTGATAATACTGTTAAAAGAAGCAACAATAATAATATCAATAATAATATTATGAGTGACAACAACAACACAACAACAACACAACAATGATAATGATAATGAAAATAATAATAAAAATATAATAATGATAAGATAATATAATAATAATAATAATAATAATAATAATAATAATAATAATAATATTGCTAATGTTCATGGCACTGCCAATAATATTAGTAGTAGTATCTACTACTACTACAAATGATAATAACAATAATAATAATATAAATAATAATAATAATGACAATAATAACATTATTAATAATAATGACTCAACAATAATAATAATGATAATGATGATGATGAATGATGATAATGATTATGATAGTAATGATAATAATTATAACAATAATAATAACTACAATAACAATAATAATAATAATTATTATTATAATAATGGAAATAATAATAATGATGATCATGATCATGATCATGATAATAATGGTTATTATTATTATCATTACTGTTATTGCTACAATAAAAATAACAATTATGATGATAATGATG
>NC_051391.1:57839905-57856584 GCF_015228065.2 Penaeus monodon
TTCCATTGAAATACACTGTATTTTAAAGAAACTAAGGGCAGTATAACACCTTCAGAAATGGCAGTTTTGACTACTTCGTATTACATGCGTTAAGTATATTATATTATATTCCTTACATAGAAAATTTTTTTTCAAATGTTTTTTTTTTGAAAACTTATTATATATTTTTTCTAGACAACAGTGAATATAAAAACATTTTTTTAAGGTTTTAGGGAAAAAATTACCCGAGCAATGAAGATTAACCCAGTGACTGCTTCGTTGCATCGTCTGCCTCGGAGCCTCGCGATTTTCACCTGACTTACAAAGCTTCACCTGGAAGAGTTCTATGGGCTTTTTAAAATGCACTACTGGTTTTTATTAATGTTTCAAGTTTTATACAGTTTTCATTGTTTTTTTAGAGGTTTTGAGATTCCTATATCTTTAAAGTGCTGTGACAAGCTTTAATATCCTTTTCCTCGTTTCCATAGGGTTAATCTAAGAAATTATAGTTTGATAAAACTATATCTGAAGTTTTATTTTGACAGCCCTTTTATGGAGAAAAAAAAACACTGCCATCTCTACCTTACTTTCAGTAGGGTAGAAGCATAGTTAAAGAAAATTCTCTCCTTTTCCTGTTTTTACCAAAGACTCATTTTTACTTAGCACCCTTCTCCACCACCCACCCTGGTATTCCGTATATAGATTACCCCCTAAATCTGCGTCATACAACAGTAACAGTTGAGGAGCTCCTCAACAAAGCTAAAGTATTTTACTCATTAAGAGCCGTTTTGTCGTGATTTCGCTGGGCGTGTGAATCACGACTGTTAAAAATACCACCTCCCCTTCGACAGGAGAACGAGTAAAAGGGGGTGCCGGTTTGCCCTTGGGAGGGACCAAACTGAGCTTCCCCTAGGAGGACTAATATCCCAGGCCCCAGCAAAAGGGCAGCAATGCGTCATAACTTTATATCGTCTCCTTTTTTTAAAAAAAAAAAAAAAAAAAAATGCAGCAACAAAAGACATTGTTTGTGCCACTTGGATACCCTTGCCCCAGTTCTGTCTCGCTTCTTTTTTCTGCTTTATGTATGTAAAGTTTTAATTTATTTTTCAAAAAATTTTTTTTGCTTCTGTTTTACTTGCTAAGGGACATGAGGCTTTGTAGTAAACACCTCACTCCTACCTGCGCACCTCCTCGGGTACCCTACACTTAAACCCCCTGGGTATGGGGCCCCAGTAGTGTAGGGGTCCCTTTGGCACACTTTTCTCTCTATGGTTTTTTTTTGATCTTATATGCTTTCCGACCTACGCAGTGTCCTTGAAGCTCCTGTATTCGCTTGAAAGTGGGCATTGAATTACCCCCCTTCCACTACGGAGGGAGGGGGAAGGGAAATTTAAAGAAAACATTGTCTCTTTTTCTTAGCTATTCGAAATTTTGGATGAAAAAATCGTTTTAAGGGGCGTTTGTCCTTTTAGGCCCGGGGTTTAGCCGGTCCCACACCCAAAAAGCCCCACTCCCGGATACTCCTCCCCCGGGGGGGAGGATGCTCACAACCCCCTTTGACCAAACTAATATGAAAAAAGCCCCCAAATAAAGACGGAAAGACCACCATGATTTAACTCTGTTCAGAGAAACAATGTTTTTGAATGTTCGCTGTGTAAATGAAATCATCATTCCAGAATTTAAACCCCCTGGGTTTTTATTTGTCTGTAAAAAGGGGGATGGTAGTCTCCTGGGTTTAAGTACCTTCAAATTTCCCCGGGTAAAAAACGCCTTAAAATGACACAAATTCATAAACTCCAAGTGAAAGTAATTCTGTCACTTCAATACCCGTAAAGATAATCTTTCACAGGATTTCTGGAGGATGTAAGAAAGCAAAAACCTAGAGACTATGACGAAACCCAAAATGTGGAAGTGAATGTATGACCAAAAGGGGGGAATGTGAGAACTGTTTTTTTTAACCTTTAAAAACCCCCCCCCCCCCCCATAAAAATTTCCCGATAAGGTCAAAACTGGATATGAAAAATTGTCAGTGCAACCATATATATAATTATATATATATAATATATATATATATTATTTTTAATTTATATATTATAATGTGTGTGTGTGTTATTTTATATATTATTATATAATTTTAATATATAATTTATTTTAAAATATATATAAATATAAAATGTGCTGTAACAGATCCCCAAAAATTTGACACACCTCATTTCGAAACATCGGTAAATTTACTGAAATTTACTTTGGGGGAAAAAGGATCTCTGGTACAACTACTCCATGACTACCTTTTAAATGTGCTAACGTGGAGGTTCCATGGGGCAACTCTCTGATGCGGCGCTGGAAGGAAAAAGAGACTTGGCGTACTGGAGAAAATTTATGTTGGTTCTTTTCTCGTCGGGTATCCCGCCACGAAATTTAAACTTTTAGGTGATATTATGGTCATCATGGGGTCCTGCGGTGTGGGAGGGTGGCAAGTGTTTGTTGTTTAAATTTCTGATTTGGCCCTTTTTAAACGAGGGTAGCCGACGGGGGTCGACGAAATCCCGGGAAAATTCTCTCTTCAGCATGCCCCAAGTGTCTTTGAACAACTGACTACCTTGAAAACTCACTATTCTTTTTGTTTTAAAATTTTAAAAATGACAAAAAAAAGAGCGCTTTCACACCTATTTATGTAATGGCAATTGGGCCCACCTTAAAAGGACGCACTCAAAAATTGTTGAGAAACCCTGAATTAGTAAACATTTCCAAAGGCACATTCCAAGCTTCGACACCAAGAGGGAGCCATGGGGCCCAAATTAAAGCCCTTGTAAACTTTTCCCTTTTTCAAAATACCATAGGGGAACTTTTGCAATTCAAACCCAGCAGCACTAAAAAGAAAAAACCAGTTAAAAAGGGGCCCGCCACAAAGTTATCAGCCCAAGGGGCCACCGTCTTAAAAAAGAAAAAAAATTTTCCCGCGCCTCGCTCCTCTGCCACCCCAAAGGGGCACAGACCCACGGGCGTAACAGTTTTCCCCCCCAACCCCCCAAACCAGGGGGAAACCCGTGGGGGGCGGGCCCCAAATAAACAAAATACGATTTCAAAATTTTTAATCCCCCAAGGAAAAAACAAAACTTAAACCCCCAAAGTTAGAAAGAAAAAAATTTTTCCCCAAAACCAAAATCTTCCAGGAAACCCCCCCCGCTCCCCGTTTTTCCCCGCCCCTTGAAATTTTGTTCCCCGGCGTAGATTTAAGGCACCCGTTCCCCTGCCCCAAACTGCTCAGTTTACTAAATTCGTTGGAACCCAACTTTCCAAGTCTTATTGTCAGTTTCTGCCAAAAAATTTTTCCCCACCCCGCTTCCTTTCGCTTCCTTTTGGGGTCGTCGGGGGTTTGGGGGGGGCCCCGGTAGGACGGGCCCCAAACTCCTCCCCCGCCCGCCTCTTCCCTGATGTTTTTTCCCCCCCTCCAAAGTGCCCATTGCACGCTCCCACTTCAGCCCTAGGGGGAGATTTTTGTTTTCCCCTTTTTATCCCTCCCCGGCCCCACCAAACCCCGCCCCCCGACGCCTTGGCTCCATTTTAAATGGGGTTTTCCCAACGGGGCCCTTTCCCAGTCCTTTGGGGTTGCCCCAAAATTCAAAACCCCCCCCGGGTCCGGGGGCCCCCCCAAGTCCCATTGCCCCGGTTTTATCTAAACGGGGCCCCCCCCCCCCCCCCCCAACCCCCCCCCCCCTTTGGGCCCCCCCTGGAAGCGGGCACATCTTCACCGTCACCCTCACCACTTCCCGCCCAGGTGAACACCCCCTTACCCCCTGCTTCAGGTGTCAAGGCCCCACCCAAGCAGTGCACGTCCTTCGGCCACAACCCCGGGCGCCCTGAAACCGTGCTCCCCACCCAAATAGGGCCCCACTGGCCCCTTGGCTGCCCCAAAATGCCCCGTGGAAGTCGGGAAATCGCATAGTGGCCACATACCAGCCGCACTAGGGCTTCTCAGCCCCGTGTCCTTGTCAGGGGGCTGGCTTCCCATCTACTGACCCCTCCCCCTTGTGCTGGTTCGAGGGCAGCTTCCCCAAAGTCGGGGCCCGGAACCGGGGACGGCGGGGTTTCGGCCCCCCCTCTCCGCATGCCCGGTTTTTTTCCCCTGTACCCTTCCTTAGCCTTGCTGCCTGGGATGGTGACCATACCTGCCACATCCTTGCGCATTTGCGGGAAGGCATCAAAACCGTCCGGTTGAAGGACGGTTCCCCCTCCCTCCGACCCGACTACGCCCTGTGCCCCCTCCCCTCACCCAACCAACCCTTTGGGGAAGTGCTCGCTCCCCTTCCTAAATGGTACCTTCTCCCTTTACCCTTTCCGGCCCGGAGTCACGGCGGGGCAAAGCTTGCCCCTAGGCCACTCTTGCCTTCAGGAAGGCCTCGAACCCCAAAGGCCCCTCGCCAGCCTCCTGCGTCCTCAGGGTGTGCCTGCTTGACGTAGATTTTAGCGCGGGTCCGGCAAAATCAAACAAGAAATCGCGGCCGCCACGTATCTCTTCCGCAGCTGCAGGTACCCCAGCTGGGACATTCTCGCCACCTCAGGCCCGCTTCTTAAAAGCGGGCCTGATATACCTCGCCTGGGGTGGTCCCCGAAACGGGTTTTAAAACCCTCTCACGGGGTGTAGAGGCCTTTGGGATGGCGGCAGATGTCCCAAACACTTCCCCGTGGGGCCCCTTACGCTGTTACCAGCTCGGGCCTTCTTTTTCCTGCTCCACCCGGGGCAATTCCCAGCTTTCAAATTGGGGTACTTGCTTCCCAGGCCACCTTCCCGTGTACTCGCTGGTTACGCCTCACAGAATTCTGGAGGCCGAGGGGCTGCGGGGTGGAAACGCGTGCCGTAAAACTAACACCCTGGGGGGGGGAAGGGGTGGGGGGGCAACGGGGGGGGTTACCGGTCCAGTTTGCCGCCACCTATCCCCAAGGAGCGTTCCGATGGCCCCCCAGCCTTCTGCGCGCCCATGGCTCCGCACGACCTGCGGCCCGGGGGGTTCCTCCCCGGACCCCAGGCATCCCCAGTAAATCTGACCTCGGCATCTGTTTGCCCAAACCCCCGTCTGCCTTCTCTGCTTGCAAAGTTACTACTCGTGCCCGCCTTTCCCCTTTTTCCTCCCTCAGGCCCTGAAAACCCCGCCTTCAGAGTCGCACCTCCACTTTCCTCTTTACGCTGTTGCGGCCCTTTTCGTGTATCTGATTTTTTCCTCTTCCAGATGCAAGATTTCTCTGTAGCACCAAAAATCGGAGAACTGTTCCTCTGCCCCCCTTCCTGCTCTCGGCGAGATGGTGCGCGCTCGTGTTCCCTCTGTGCCCGCTCTTCTGCCCTTTGGTGCCATTTCCTTTCCCCATCCGCCCAAAGGCATGATCAGGGCCATCTGGGTCGGCTTCACCCCCTCGTGCCTGCCTCAGTCTACCCCCTCCCTCATGGCTGCCGCCATCTTTGGCGCATAAATCGGGGCTCTCCCATCAATATCAAAATCCCCCTCCTGACCCATTTGTTTCGTCGGCCGCCTCGTCTCTCTCTGCACCAAACCCAAGCGGCTAGGCGGGCGTGCTACACGGTCGTGACCTGAACATTCCAAAGGCCCCCAACAGCGTCCCCGAACCCACGGGCGAAACACCAAATGGCGAGGCAGGCACGAAAAAAAACACAAAATGACAGTCTTTCCTTTTTTTCCAAATTATTTACCCTCCTTTTCTTAGGCACATACAGGGGGGGCCCGCTGTCCACTGCCGATCAGCTTATAACAGGGCAACACAAAGTTTTTCAGGGCCCAAAGGGGCCACCAAGGTCTTTACGACGCACCCACTCGTCTCTCCTGGGTTGTTCCTTGCTCCTCCGCTCACGCCGTTGCTTCATGTTTGCCCGGTCCCCTTTATGTTTACACTGCCCAGGTCATCCTTTTCACGTTAAAACCCTTTTTTCGACAGAGACAAGCCCACTGGCGTAGCAAAAAATTTACGAAGGTACTTTTTTTTTTTTGTCAGATATTCACTCGCCAGGCTTCTCTAACCAAACGATCAGAAAAATTTCATCCCGTTTCCCGTCCCAAGGGCTCGAGCTGCACCTTAAATTTTGCCCCAGATGACTTAGATTAAACCAAATCTAAAAGATGACTTTCCCATGCCCTGTGAAATTTTTATTTGACTATAAAAAAAACATCTGAATCTGGTGCCTGATTAAGTTTCTAGAATTGTAAATGAGCTTTTTAAAAAACCGACTTTCTAAACTCTGGGACTTCACCCACTCATTTTCATATTGAAAGGAAGGGGAAAACCTAGTCCGCCATTTCCTTTCAGTGTTTTTAGATATAAAAAAAAACCCACCACATACGACATGGCATATGGCTTCTCAGAAAACTTCATGTTTTTGGATTTGTGGAAACTTGCCTTGTTTCATTCAAATTTAAATTTTTGACAGAAATTTTGCTGTCAATTTTTTCTGAAGTGTCCCCTTATTTGGACTTTTTTTCCAAACAAACGGGGCCCACAAGGAAGTGTCCCCGCATCACATTATTTTGTGTTCTTTTTGGATCTTACCACTCCCCTAGGACTTAATACGCTTATGCATTTCCGAAAATGCAAATTCTGGGAATCCTTTGCTCTTTTAAAAAACAAAATCCCCTCCGTGGGCCAAAGTTAAAATCGTAAAAAATAAAACCCATCTAGAACCGTGGACACGCCCCGGAAATCAAAAGGATTGATCACCCCCTCACAGTACCACACTTATTAATTCATGTCATAAATACAGTGTCAAAAAACAATCTTAAAAAAATTTCAAAGATCCAAACATGAGGGTTTAAAGCAAGTCACTTCAATGGGAATCATCAGTAAGTAAACACTCTTTTTTAAAGACAAAACTTGATTGAAAAAATGAATAGGATCCATGGCTCAGTGTCTGGCTGGGTGTGTTAACATGGCTTATGCCCTGGCCGTAAACCGAATCCGTTAAGTATTCTCGTTATTATCTTGGGAAGTCAATCTCCTGCTCTCGTCCCGAACTCCCATACCCCTGAAAAAGGTGAACCCCCTATAACACTATGCAGCAACAATCGTGAGAGTATTGGGCACTATAGTTCTTTATGACAACTGTTTTTTATTAAATCCCTCTTCCCCTCTCTTCCCTTTGGGCTCGCCCAGCTTCCGGGGGAACCAAGGGGAATGCAGACTTGTGAACTGACTTCTTACAAATTTCCCCTTCTTGTCGGGGATCCCAAATTCTTGCCAAGCCTATTCGCCCTCCGGACACGTTCCACCTTTTTTCCAGCCCCCCCTTGCCTTTTGGGGGAAAAAATTGTCAATTCATTATTTTAAAAGGGGAAGTCATTGCTTCTTCTGGACCCCGGTTCATACGGTCACCTTTGTTGTGCTGATAAAAGGGAAAAAACTATTAAATAAAAAAATGTTGCGGGTTTCTGCCCCCCTTTTCCCTTTGTGTGGGTGCATATTCAAAATTTTGGGAAAACAGAAAAAATGAAAAATTTGTGTTTAAATAAATTTGGTAATTTTTTCGCCAATATGAGTAAGAAACCCTTGGTCCCCCAAGTAGTTGATGAGGGTCTCGTCTCCTTTCGGAAATGAAAGGGTCTATAAGCCCACAATTTTTTTATGGGCTCTATAAAAAAATCTATGCGAGAGCTTGTTTCAAAAAAATCACGTTTAAAAATTTAACATATTGTCACGGTCTTGTAGAAAAAGTGTTGATGAAGTGCTTTCCCTTATTGAACCCCCATTCTGCCAATGAGGAGCTGGAAAACCAGGGATCTTTTTTTTTGTTTGTTGTCTATATAATATTTTAAGCTGATATTATTACTACTAAATACTAATATTCTATTTTTTCATCTCAAATTTTATCAAAGTAAATTTTTATCTTTTTACTATTTTTTTATTATAATTGTCTTATTATTGTTATTGTTATTATCTATTTTATTAATGATATCATTTTTTTTATTATCATCATTAACATTTTACATTTTTTTATTATCTTGTTATTATCGTTTTATCATTGTTTTTATTTTTATTTTATCATGATCATTTTTCTTATTTTTATTATCATTGTTATATCATTCTTATTATTTTCTTTATTATTATTATTTTTATTATTATTATTTTATTTTTATTGTTATTCTATTATTATTGTTACTTTTCTATATATTATATATTATTAATATGAAAATAGTAAATAATAAAATACAAAAATATAATAAAAATAATAAATAATTAAATATAAAGTAATAAAAAAATGTATAACAGATAAAAAATAAAGATAATATGATCATGATATAATAATATAAAACATGATATACGATAAAAACAAGAAATCATAAATTAAAATTTTAATGATGATAATAAAAAAAGATTCTTAATAAATTTCTGTAAAAAACAATAACAAAAATAAAGACAAATTTTAAAAATGAAAAAAGAAAAGTAATAAAATAAAAATTCTTGATAAATTTGATGATGAAATTAGTATTATTGTATTTGATAGAAAAATTTCTGCTTAAAATATTTTTTATAGCAAAATCAAAAAAAGATCCCCTGGTTTTTTCCCCGTCCTCTCTATCTGGCAGATGATGCAAAAACGGAAAACCTTTCCAAACTTTTCTACAGACCGTTGACAATACTGTTAATTCTTCACTGGTTTTCATTGAAAAAAGCTCTCTGCATGTTTCTTATAGAGCCCCTAAAATTGATAGGCTTATCGATCCTTTTCATCTTCCCAAAAGGAGACTGAGCCCCCTCATCAAACTCATTTTTGGGCGACCAGGGTTCTTACTCTTTTTTGGCGATAAAAATTACCAAATTCTTATCACACATATATTTCATATTGTTCTGTTTCCCCCAATTGTAAAAATGCAGCCACACTAAGGGAAAAGGTGGGCGATAAACCACCAAAATTTTTTTTCTTAAAAGTTTTTTTGCCCTTTTCAGCACAACAAAGTGTTGACCGTATTTAACCCGGGGGGTCCAGAAAATAGCTCAATATTCATTCCTTTTAAAAAACAGATTGACAAATTTTTTCACCGAAAAAGGGAAGTGATTGGGCTGGAATAAAATGTGGAACGTTGTCCCGGCGAATAGGCTTGGGAAGTTAGGATCTCTGAAAAGAGAGGGAATCTGTCAAATGATCTTTTCCCTTTTGCTTCTCCCCCTTTGGGTTTCCCCCGGAACTGGGCGAGACCAAGGGAAAAGGGGGAAAGGGAAATTTATGAAAACGTTTTCACTAAAGGACTATGTGCCAAAACCTTCACGTTGTTTTTCTGCTTGTGCATAGGCGGTTTTCCCCGTTTTAGGGTCTAGGTAGTTCGGGGGGCGAGAGACAGGGGTTGACTTCCAATAAAAAGAGAAAAACTTAACTGGTTTTTTTGGTTATCGGGGAGTGGCATTAGCCTTTTCACACCCCCAAAATCCTGAGCCAGTGGATCCCATTTATTATTTCATCAGTTTGTCTCCTTTAAAAAAAGTATTACTTTCGATGATTCCCTTTTCTGATTAGACTTGCTGTTTTGACCTCTTGTTTTTTGGGGTCTATTTTTTTTTAAGCATTGTCTTTTGAACCCGTTTTATGCATGATTTAAAAAGTGTGGGACTTGAGGCGGTTGTGCTCCTTTTTTATTTTTTCCCGTGGCTGTGCCCCGGGTTTTTTTTGTGGGGGTTTTTTGTTCTGATGTTAAAAGTTGGACCACAGGGGTGGGGTTTTTGCTTTTAAAGAGACAAAAGGGTTGCCATGAATTTTGCTTATTTTCTGGAATGCTAAAATCATTTTTAAGATTCCTAGGGGAGCGGGGTAGATCCCTTTAAGCTCCAGAAATAATGTTGATGCCAAACATTTCCCCTTGTGGGACCCCGTTTGTTTGGGACAAAATCCCCAAATAAGTGCCGCAAAATTTTTTTGACAGCAAAAGTTCTGTAAAAATTAAATTAAAATGAAACAGGCAATTTTCCCATAACCAAAAACATAAAGTTTTCTGAAAAGCCTATCGCCATGTCGTATTGTTGTGTGTGTGGTTTTTTTTTTTTTCTAAAACACTGAAAGGAAAAAGGGCGTCTAGGATTTCCCCCTTTCCCTTTAAATATGAAATTTGGGGGTGAAGTGCCGGGTTTGAAAAGTCTGGTTTTTCTAAGCTCTTGTAAAATTCTAGCACTTAATCTGGCCCCATGATTAGATGTTTATCTGTAAAATCAAATTTCTCAGGGCATGGCGCTCATTCATTGTTAGATCTTGGTTGTAATCAAAGTCATTTTGGGGAAAAATGTATAGGTTGCAGCTCAGATGCTTCCTTGGTGATCAGGAATGGGGGATGATAATTTTTCTGATCTGCTTGTGTTGAGAACTCCTTTGCGAGTGCAATTCTCTGCAAAAAAAGTCCCTTCGAAAATTATTGCTACGCCAGTGGTCTTTTCTCGTGCAAAACAAGTTTTAACGTGAAAAGGATACCTGGGCATGTGTCACATGAGGGACCTGGGAAAACAGAAGAAACTGGCTGGAGGGGAGGAGCGAAGAAAAAGCCAGGAGAGACAATTTGGGGTGCTGCTCCTTGAAGACCTTTGTGTGCCTTTGACCTGAAAAACGTTGTGTTGCCCGTTATGCTGTATCGTGCAGTGTACAGCTGGTGCCCCCCCTGTATTGTCCCTATAGAAAGTGAGGGGAAAATAACTTGTGTAAAAAAAGGGAAAGACTGTCTTTTGTTTTTATTTCGTCCCCTGCCCCCACTTGGTGTTTCGCCTCGTGGTTTTCTGGACGCTGTGGTGCTCGTCCTCTTGGATGTTCATGTTCAGACCCTGTGTTTCCCCATCTGCCTAGCCTGCCTTGTGTTGGTGCAAGAGGACGAGGGGCCGACGTAAAAAATGTGTCAGGAGGGGATTTGTGTTTTATCAGTGAGACGCGCCTTTTTTATCATGTCTCCAAATGGCGGCGCCATGGGGGAGAGGAGGCTATGACGGGGGCAGGCCGAGTGAGGTAAAGCCGAGCCGATGGACCTGATCACTGCCAGCGGGCCGGGTATGAGGAAAAAATGGCAAAAAGGGCAAAAGAGCAGGCACAGGGCACCGACAGCGCACCTCTCGTCAAATGCGGAAAGGGAAAGGCAGAGGACATTTTCTGCCGACTTTTTGAGGTGCTACGAGCATCTTGCACTTAAGATAAAACTCGCATACAGAAAAGGCCGAAACAGCGTGAAGAGTAAACTGATGGGTGCAGACTCTGAGGGCGAGGTTCGGGCCTGGGGGGGAGTGAAGGGGAAAGGGGGCTCACGGGGGCATTGCACAGAAAAGGAAACAGGTTCTGGCAACAGATCCAGAGTGTCAGATTTACGGGGGACTGCCGGGGGTCCGTGGGGAACCCGGGGGCCCTCGCATGTCGGTCGGGGCCGTGGTCGCTGCAGAAGGCGGGGACCCATCGGAACCGCTCCCTTGGGTTAGGTGGGAAAACTCGGACCCGGTAAACCCCCTCGTTCCTCCCTCCCCCCCTTCCCCCCCCCCAGGTGTGTTTTCCGGCACCGTTCTCCACCCTGCACCCCCTCGGCCCCAACATTCTGTGGGCGAAGCCCGAGTACGAGGGGAAAGGTGGCCTGGGAAGCATTGTCACCCAATTTTAAAATGCGGGCATCTGCCCGGGGCTGAGCCGGGGAAAAAAGGGCCCCCTGCAGCTGGTAACAGCGCAAAGGGCCCCAGGTGGAAGTGTTGGGACATCTGCCGCCATCCCAACAGGCCTCTTACCCAGCTGGAGGGGCTTTGAACGCCGTTTCGGGCACCCCACCAGCCGGGGGTATTCAGGCCCGCTTGAAGAACGGACTCGGAGCGTGGGGGAAAACCTGTCCCAGCGGGCGTCCCCCTGCAGCTGGGGAAAGAGATATCGTGTCCTGGCCCGCGATTTCTTTGTTGATCTTTGCAGGCCCAGCAGCTAAAAATCTACGTAAACGGCACACCCTGGGGACTTGCGGGTGTGCGGGCGGGGCCTTTGGGAGTTGGGGCCTCCCTAAGCAACGGGGGCCTGGGGCCCCACTGCTCGCCCCCCGTGCCTCCGGGCGGAAAGGGGAAAAATGGAAGGTACCATTGGGAAGGTGAGCCCGAGCCTTTCAAGGCTTTGTTGGGGCTGGGGAAGGAGGGCACAGACGTATCGGTGTCGGAGGGAGCGAGAACACGTCCTCTCAACCGGACGGATTCTGATGCCTTCCGCGTGCTGCAAAGGGCTGTGGCAGGATGGTCACCCTCCGTGCTGTCCCAAGGGTAAGGAAATGGTACAGGCGGAAAACCGGACATGCTGGAGAAGGGGGGCCCAAACCCCGCCGTCCTCGTTCCCGGGGCCCCGACTTGGGTAAGCTGCCGTCGAAACCCGCCATGCAGGTGGAGGGCTCAGTAGATGGGAAAACCTGCCCCCTGACAAAGGGCCTGGGGCTGGAAAACCCCAGTGCGGCCCGGTAGTTGGCCACTATCACTTCCGACTTCCCCGGGGCATTGTGTGCAGCTCAAAGGGGCCAGGGAGGCTCGTATTGGCGTGGGGAGACGGTGCAGCGGCTGCCGGTGTAGTGGCCGATCTGGACGTGCACTGCTTCTGGGGCCCTTTACTCCGACGCAGATAAGGTGTGTGTCGACCTTGGGCGGAAACTGGTGAGGGTGCACGGGGAAAATTGCCTTCTTCCGGGTTGGGTGTGCAGAGGAGTTACGGCGAGCAACTGACCTTGCCCCCAGGGGAAAAGTCTAGATCTGGTGCGACTTCAGAGGTGCTGGATGAGGGCCTCGTTGACCCCTTTAAACCTGCACTGGCTTGGCGTACGGTTGGCGGGTCTTTCTGGACCAGGGAGGGGTTAGTTCAGTGTTGGATAACTTTTCCTAAGGACCTGAAGGTGCCAGCTGGGGCAAAGCTGGGCCTTTTGGGAAATGGAGCCGAAGAGTCTCGGGAGCAAGGAGTTGGTTGGTGTGGGGCCGTTTCCTGACTTGTGCGCCCTAAACCCGAGGGGGCACGACAGAGAAAATACTTAGCCCCAGTAGCGGCGATGAGGGCGTGGGGACGCTGACCGAGAAGGACGGCATTTGGACAGTGAGGGGGATGCAAAAGACTCGTGGTGACCATGACCAGGTTCTTGGGCAGGGATACCCCCTGGGGGCCCCTGTCAACACCGGGCCCCCCCACCTCCAGAGCGCCCCACGAGGCGAAAGGGAACTGCGCTGGAGAAAAATTTTTTGTGTTTCTGGAATGATTTTCAATTACAGTTACTTTTTTTTGAAAGAATTTTTTTGTTCCTGAACTAATTTTATGTAAATTTTTTGTATTTTTGTTTTATGTTTGGTTGTCAAGCAACGGGGCGTCTGCTTGTAGGGGGGGATAGTGCTACGCCGTGGGTCTGATGCAAAGGGTTTGGCAGGGAGCGAAGGAACAAGCGGAAGACGGGTTGGTGTTGCTCCTGTGAAGACCCTTTTGTGTGCCCTTGTGACCCGATAAAAGTTGTGTTTTCCCTGTTTTAAAACTGTTCGTGCATGTGACATGCTGGGGTCCCCCCGTATTTGCCTATGAAAGTGTATGGGTAAAAAACTTGTGTAAATAAGGAAAAACTGCTTTTTTGTTTATTTGGGGGCCCGCCCCGCCACTTGGGGTTTCCCCCCGGGTGTTCTGGGGGCGTGTGGTGCTCGGTGCCTCTTGGAACTGTTTAGTGTTCAGACCCCGTGTATAGCACGCCCTCGCCCACCCGCCTTGGTTGGTGGCGAGAGACGAGGCGGCCGGGGTAACATTTTTTTTTTCTTATTTATTTTTTTTGACGGGGGACCTATCCCGGATCTGATGTATTACTATTTATTGTAGGAAAAAGGCTTTACCAGGAGTCTTTTTTAAATTTTTTTTTGTTCTATGACCCTACTCTTTTTCTAGTTTGTATCGAAAAAATTCCCCGGTATTGTTGTTTTTGAAATCCTGTAGCCCCTATTTCATTCACCAGCGTCCTGGTAATATGGTGTCCCCCATGGGCTCATCTTACGCTGTCGAAATCTTGGATGCTGCATCTATTAAGTGAACTTGTTTTTCTTAAACATCGTGGTTTCTCCCAAAAGTTTGAGCTTGAGTCTTCTGAAGGGGACCCCAAACTGCTCTATTTATTAAAATTGGTGCTAAAGCCTCTTGTTTTTTCATTTAAAAAAT
Source organism: Penaeus monodon (assembly GCF_015228065.2). NCBI lineage: Eukaryota > Metazoa > Arthropoda > Malacostraca > Decapoda > Penaeidae > Penaeus > Penaeus monodon. The sequence goes on from NC_051391.1 coordinate 57,854,031, forward strand.
TTTAAAACAAAAAAAATAGTGATCGCTTCTCCGGGAGTCGTTGTGTGCAAAAACCTTCTTATTGGGTAAGAGACGAAATTACGGATTTCTCCCCCCGCGTCGCTCCTCGTTCAAAAAGGGCCAATCGAATCATTAAACAACGAAAAACTTGCTCCCTCTACCATCCACCCCCAGGGTACCCCCTATGACCATTAAAATACCTAAATTGATTTAAATTTTGTGGCAGACTACCCTGACGAGCAAAGAATCAACTAAAATTTTTTTCCATTCGCCAAAGTCTCGGTTTCCTTTTTCGACTGCCCTTCAGCAGAGCTTTACGATGGGACCTCCACAGTTAGCCTTTAAGAGTCTTCTTGGATTAGTTGTACCCTGGGTCCTTTACCCCCCGTGATTTGCGTATATATTTACCGATGCATCGTAATGAGGTGTTCCGAATTTTTGGGGATCTGTTACGCACTTTTATATTTTATATATATATATATATATATAATTTTAAAATATATTATATATATTATATATTTTATTATACACCACCAAATATATTATTATATATTTTATAATTATATATATATAATTATTTAATATTATTATGGTTGCACTGGACAGTTCATTCCGTTTGACCCTTTTCTGAATTTTTTTTGAGGGGAAAAGGGAAAAAAAAACGTTTTTTCCCCATTCCCGTCAGTTTGGGCTACTTTCACTTCCACCTTTGGTTCGTCATAGTCCCCCGGGTTTTGCTTTTTTACATCCTCCGAAATCCCTGTGAAAAATTACTCTCTTTCAGGTGTATTTGAAGTGACAGAATAGTTACTTTCACTTGGAGATTATGAATTTGTGTCACTTTTAAGGCGATTTTTATCCTGGGAATTGAAGTGTACTTCAACCAGGAGACTACATCTCGCCTTTTACAGACAAATCAAAACCACCTGGGTTAACATTCTGGAATGATTGATTTTCATTTACACAGCGAACATTCAGAAACATTGTATTCTCTGAACAGATGTTATCACTGGTGGTACTTGTCGTCGTTAGTTGGGGCTCTTTTCATAGTTAGATTGGTCAAGGGGGGTTGTGAGTCTCCTCCCTCCTGGGGGAGTATCCAGGAGTCGGGCATTTTGGGTGTCGGACCAGTCCTGAACCCTGGGTCCTGAAAGGACTAACAGTCCCTTAACGATTTGTTTCCATCCTAACTTCGAATAGCTAAGGAAGAGAAAATGTTTTCATTAACTTCCTCTCTCCCCCTCCCTCCGTAGTGGAAGGCGGGAAATTCAATGCCCACTTTCCAAGCGAATACAGGAGCTCTCAAGGACACTGCTGTAGGCTCAGGAAAGCCCTAGTAAGATCAAAAAACCATAGAGAGAAAAGTTGTGCCCAAATGCGCCCTACACTACTGGGCCTCACTACCCAGGGTTGAAGCCTGCTAGGGTTACCCTGAGGTAGGTGCTGCAGTATGGAGTGAGGTTTTGACTACAACTAGCCTCATGTCACCTTTAGCAGTAAAGGCACTGAGCAAAGAAATTTCTGTATAAACTAATTAAAACTTTACATTACATAAAACAGAACAAATGGCAAACGAGACATGAGACTGGGACAAGGGTATCTCAAGTGGCACAAGACCATGTCTTTTGTTGCTGCATTTTTTTTTTTTTTTTTTTTTTTTAAGAAGGACTGACGTAATAAAGTCTATGACGCATATGCTGCCTTCTGCTGGGTTCCTGGGATCTTATTCCTCCTCAGCGTGGAAGCTGCAGTCTTTGTCCTCTCCAATGGGGAGCCGGCACCACCTTCTATCGTCGTTTCTCCTCGTCGAAGGGGCTGGTATTTGGTAACAGTCGTGATTCACCGCCCAGCGAAATCACGACAAAACGGCTCTTAATGAGTAAATACTTTAGCTTTGTTGAGGGGCTCATCAACTGTTACTGTTTTTATGACGCAGATTTAGGGGGTAATCTATAAACGGAATACAGGGTGGGTGTGGAGAAGGGGGCTTAAGTAAATGATTCTCTTGGTAAAAAAAGGAAAAGGAGAGAATTTTCTTTAACTATGCTTCTACCCTACTGAAAATAAGGTGAGATGGCAGTGATTTTTTTCTCCATAAAAGGCTGTCCAAAAAAACTCAGATCTAGATTTATCAAATATATTTCTTAGATTAACCCTTGGAAACGAGGAAAGGATATTAAAGCTTGTCACAGTACTTTAAATATATGGAATCTTTTATACCTCTAAAAAAAAAATAAAACTGTATAAAACTTGAAACATTAATAAGACCGTATGCACTTTAAAGTCCATAGAACTCTTTCCAGGTGAAGCTTTGTAGTCAGGTGAAAAACGCGAGGCTCCGAGGGGAGACGATGCAACCCAAGCAGTCACTGGGTTAATCTTCATTGCTCTGGTAATTTCTTACCTGAAACCTTAAAAAATGTTTTTATATTCACTGTTTGTTAGAAAAAAATATATAATAAGATTTCAAATAAAAAATTTGAAATAATTTTCTATGTAAGGAATATAATTAAAAATACTTAGAGCTGTAATACGAAGTAGTCAATCACTGAAG
>NC_051391.1:57856684-57863244 GCF_015228065.2 Penaeus monodon
TAGCATCCTAAGGTGACTGGTTCGCAGCGGATCCTTTCGGTGCCGTGTCGGATATCGTCGGTCCGATGCAAAAATAGTCGGGGAACCAGATCATACATGTAAGGGCCAGTAGCAAGAGAAAAGAAAGGCAACAGAGAAGAGGGGTGTTTTAAGTCCCACTAGTCGATTATTTATAAAAATTTGCTTTTTTTTGATTTTGGATTTTAATTTTTTTTCGTCTTTTTTTTCGTTTTGTGTTTCATTTTCAAAAAGAAAAAAGAAGAAAAAGAAGAGGGAGACGTCAGTAGCGATCCGCATGGATTTGGTTTTGACTCCCAAACCCTCTCTGATAGATATGAGAGTAGATAAGGTAAACAACAACAACTCTGCAAGGATTTACTTGAACCACTGTCGTCACACAGAGAAAAAAATAAATGTAATTTGTACATCATGTATGAGTCACTATTCACGACTGACAAAATTGCGGGCTAAAGAGATACATCATAAGTCTTTACCCCGGCACTAAGACAGCAACCAACCCTAATAATGAAAAGGTCTCAGTGTCTTTTGTCCTGCGTGGATGAGTGAGGTGAGTGTGTTTGTGTGTATGTGTGTGTGAGTGACTGTATCATGAATGAGAGGGAAAGCGAGAGTGACCTCACACAGAGAATGAATCACAACCGGATATTAACATTCACTATAACAAACTGAAGTAAATTACAATGCTAGCTATATAAAATTATTTCACCTACTACATTGAATTCAACATTTAATGATATGCATGAATGAATGGTGACATGAAAAACTATCGCAAGCTATTTCCCAAGCAAATCTTCCGGGGTCAGCAATCTGAACTCCCCAAGGTACATTCTAGCTATGCATGTTAGACTTCATCAAAGGGGGGATCCTATACCAAAAATGCCGTACATTGACTGAAGCGATTCGACCCAGGAAAATCTATAAATAAAACTGCTCTTTTCTCCCGTATCTGTGATTGGAGCTTGCTACTTTCCCTTACGGATATGTACGAATCACATGATCACCTGGGAATTACCCAAGACATGCTAAGCGACTTCAAGAGGGTGAGAAAGGGTGTGATTAATAAGTGAATAATTATTCTAGCTTAAACCCTAGTCCTACATTAATTAATGGACTAACCGCAGGTCACACCGACTCAAAGTTGCCAATTGAATGAATAACTTCAGTTTTACCTGTACCTACTGTCGAAGTCCCGAGCGAGATCCATTTGGCTTTACGCAACCCCAGAGTAATATCGGCAATCCGTGCACTTGATATGGGGGAGATCCTATGCTATATTCAATATAATAAATTTTAATAAAATTGCGTTACACTCTCCGTTCAGCGCCATAGAATGTGGCACCAGTAGCAATGTAAACAAAGCTACAGTTAATCCCTAGGTTTGACCAGAAAGAGGAAAAGGTGAGGTCAGGTCGGGACCACAACCGACCAACCACAAAGGAAAGAGAAAGCGCGGTCAGGTCTGGGCCAGGGGAGGAACGAGATAAAATAAAATGATATTCGTGATAAAATAAAATCATGAACACATTAAATTCGATGCAGATGAAACAACATAAATCACTAAAAACGAAAGAAATTAATTAACTACTTAACCAAGAATGATATTCCATGTTTGTTGACCACATGCTCGATCACATGGAAATGCGATCTGAGGTGAAGGGAATAGTGTGAGAAACGTGCCATTTGCTGTTATTTAGCACTTTATCCATCAAAAAAATAAACTGTTTAACACATATGTGGGCAAAGAAGGAAGGGAAAAGAAATAATAGAAAGGGGGTCCAAACGTGTACATGGTTTTTTTTTTTTTTAGACATGTCTTCGGGAAAGGTTGAGCATTTTTTTCTTCTTTGGTGGTGCTGTTCATGCTGCGAGCCGGAAGGACGCAGCGCCTGCCCTACCACCAATTTGTAAATGTATAAGAGTACTCTAGTACAGTGGCTGACAGGATTCAAAAACACACGTAAAGGAGTGAACACATGCTACGACGACGCTATGATTTGTCTAAAGGGTAAAAGAGTTGTTCTGAGGTCAGGTGTTGGGTCACCCGCCCGGAGGGGGAGGCTAGGCCAACCTTACCACGCTGCGCGTTGGACACAAACACCTTTGGGCTTAGGTCTTCCTCGGTATAAGTAGTGACAGTCCCAGCTGCCGAAGTGGCTGAAACAGCTGGAGGAAGGATGGGGGGAGGTCACCAGTCCCATCTGCTATATCGTACAAGGGTGATAAAGCCTCTGGTGCCACCTTGTGCTTCTCATGGTACCATGAGAAGCAAACAGTACCCTCTGTTAATGTCTCCTTGAGCACAACAATGCCAGTGTTCCTTGACTGCACTATTGCGTAGAGGATGGCATTTCTTGTATTAAAGCCATAAATGTTCCACTGTAGAATGCTTAGACTGTGTGTCATGATGTTACTTGGAGTCAGTTACATATGTGCCGTCTAAGCATTCAGATTCAGTTTCCCCATCATTGGTGGTATCTGACATGTCGGAGTCTGACTGTCCCCAGACATGGGTGCCTGGGGGAACAAGAACAAAGTCTGATAATTTTTAGCGACCTCATCTCGCCAGAAGGCCACCTCCTTCCTGACAGAGCAAGCCAGGCTCAGGCATGATGCCTCTTAACACAGTTGAGACATTTGGCCTTCCTTGTGTGCCTTGCTACAGACACCATATTTGGGCTTGGCCTTTCAGCTATCCTGGTGGTGAAGCACCAAAGTGGCTCAGGCACATAGATTCTTAGGCTGTAGGTGCCCTAGTTACCCAAATCAAGAGGTTGCTTGGGGCTCCTTTCAAGATCACCAAGACTTGCCTGATTGGGGTCTTCCCTTTCGAAATTTGGGAAGCCCCTACAACCTGTTGGTGTAATAAGATCAGCTCTATATCATAAGAAACTGAAAACACAAGTAGCATAGTCTTGACTCTCCTATCTTCGGTTTTCAGTGGTGGGATGCACACTTTCCTACTATTATTAAGCTCCTTCGTTTCCTGCATGATATTCAGGATACCTTGATCTTTACGGATAATGATTATCCCCTGGTTCCTGGCAACCCATGAGAGCAGCTGGTTTGGCACCCATCTCGGTCAGGGAAGACGTATGAGGGGAAATCATAGGTCATAGGTCAAATCATAGGGTGCAGGACTGGAGAGGCCAGTACGAGAGTCCACCTATAGGACAATCTCATGGACAGACACGTTTTGTTTTGGTGATGGATTCTTTGACGAGTCCATGTTAGCAGCAGGTCAGTCAGTCTGTGCATTTTTTGTTTTTTTTTTTTTCATGTCACTAGACGCCATAAATAGCTTCAGGTTCGTTATCTTTTAGGTCAGTTTTTTTTTTTTTTTTCCCCCATGTTTGTTTGCCATGTAATTAAGCAGTTCTTTCACCCTCTCCCGCCCCCATCCACCAACAAGGGGAAGCTGAATGTTAGAACTTATGTCTAACAGCTACAGGGATGGTGTGAGGGTATATGTAGTTTACGGGACTCACACGGGACCTGTGAGTGCCAACGGCGAAATGATTGCTCCCGAAAGAAATCTGACCGGGCCAGGGTCAGGCCACCTGTCTTGCTGGAATAAGGGAGTGTTGCTAGCTGAAGGGTTTACTCATGTACAGCATCACTCAATTTCCAGGACTCCCATCTCCACAGCACACAAGGGTGTCATGCACATGGGTAGGTGAAGCCCATGGGGAGAGACCAGCGGGGATGGCATTCCACCTACAAGATAGGCATCTTTGTTTGGAATATTTGGTCATCCCTCCCCTTGAACCAGCCACCCAAAGGCTGGCTCACCTCAGAGCACCTAGCCATATATATATATAATATATATATATATATATATATATATATATATATATATAGTATATATATATATATATAATATATATATAATTATATATATATTATATAAAAATATAATATAGATATATATATTATAAGAGATATATTATTATTATATAATATTATTAATATATATATATATATATTATAGTATATATATATATGTATATATATATATATATATATATATACATATATATATATATATATATATATATATATATATATATATATATATATATAATATATATATATATACATATATATGTATGTATGTATATGTATATTGAAGCAGCGCTCATTGGACAGCGGGCTCCCCTCGTTCCCTGCACGCTTACACAGCGCACGTGTACTTAAGCCGCAGAATCTGGAACCAAGATCAGCAATCCCCAATCCTCCAGCGGACACTCGTGGTCCTGCCAGTGGAACCTCCTCTCAGAGGTGCAGGACTAGAGCCCCCTCTCTGAGGTGATACAGTCTTTGGGTGGCTGATTCACTGGAGAGGGAGGAAGGAAGGGTTCCAAACAATGATCCCTATCTTGCAGGTGGAAGGGCATCTCGTCTGGCCTCTCCCCAGTGGTTCACATCTACCCACGTGTTGCCGTGCGTGGCATCCCTGTGCGCTGTGGAGACGGGAGTCCTGGAGGTTGAGCGATGCTGTGCATGAGTATGCCCTGTGGCTAGCAACACTCCTCTTTGGTCCCTTATTACAGTAAGACAGGTGGTCTGATCTTGGCCCGGTCAGATCAATCTGCTGGTCTCCTTCGGGAGGCTAAGGTCAAGCAGTCAATGTCGCCGTTGGAACTCACACTGGTCCCGTGAGTGGCGGTACAATGGACCATTGGCTGTGTATATCCTCTCACCACCCCTGTGGCTGTTAGACATTAGTTCTAACATACAGCTTCCCCTTGTTAGATTCGGTGATGGGTGGGGGTGTGAGAGAATGAAAGAACTGCTTATTTTATGGCAAACACTTCTACAAACCCTTCACAACAAAGAGATATAAATGACAAACCGTGCAAGGCCCAGATTAAAGCAGTCACTCTGAAGCCATACAAGGCTTCTAGTGACAAAAGAAAATGCAAAGCACAGGTTGACTCTGTGAGACCTGCTGCTAAAATAGACACGATACCAGCCAAAACATGTCTGTCCACGAGATTGTCTAGCAGATGGACTCTCGTGCCGGCCTCTCCAGGCCAGCAGCCAAACCAGGGAGACCTCTGAGTAGCCTTCAGACGTCCTCCCTGACCGAGATGGGAGCACAAGCTGAACCAGCCGAAACAGCTGTTGCTCCCAAGACCGCAGCCCAGAATTTAAGCCGAAAGGGCGGTCCAAAACGACTCAGGCTGGAGACACTCTGAGGGAAAGTCTGGACCCCCTAGGTGTTTCCCACAGTTTAAGGTTCCCTCTAAACCTGATTATGCCTATAAATTGGCAAGAGCATTGCAGATGCAGCGAAAAATCTGGTTGTCAATCCGGGTTGCCAGAGACCAGGGCATGATTATTATGCCCAAAGACAAGGCTACCTTGAATTTCCTGCAGGACCCCAAATAGCTTAATGATGGGAGGAAAGTGTGTGTCTCGCCACTGAATCCCGATGATAGGAGAGTCAAGATGGTGTCACTTGGCTTCTCACTATCATATAATGTGGATCTGATCACATCACACCCATAGGTCGTGGACTTTTCCTGAATGTCGAAAGGGAAGAGCCCAAACAGGCAAGTCCTTATGACCTTGAAAGAAGCCCCAATCACTACCCTTGATCAGGGTAGTGATTATTCTGCCAGGAAAGAGGCAGCCCCCAGACGACAAGAGGTTGCTAAAAAGCGACCAGACTTTGTTCCAACTCTCCCAGGCAACTATGTGTGGGAACAGAACAAAAGAGAAAAGACTTCCTAATCTCCTAAGAGGAAGGAAGGCCCCTCCACAGCCGACACTGGATACCTCCAATATTTCCGACAATTTCAAAAATTTAGAAAAAGAACCACAAGAATAAAGGTTCAAGAAACACTGCAAAAGCCTCCCAAGAGACGATAATCTCTTTGATGAGGAAGATATGACTCCTGTTGACTGCTGTAGTCACTGCAGTAGCAGCAGCTTTGGGGAGATCGAATAAGGAGGCAGAGAAGGCAGTCACTGTCGCCATGATGGCAATGACCCAGACTGTTGCAGTCCTGAAAGGAATGGAGCTGAACAGAGCTAAAGCAGCCTCACCCTCACCCCAGGACGAGGCTATCCTCCCCACCCCAACCCTGGCCACGCCCTCACAGGCAGAGCCAGAACAGGCTGACCTTACTCAGGCAAAGTCAGCAAAGAGAAAAGATACACAGACAAAACCTGAAGTGAGAAAAGCCAAACTCGCAAAAGTCAGAGCTACCAAAGGCTCTCCACCTCCCAGTAGACCCATGGATAGCCTGGCAAACAGCCCAAAACTAGATGAAGATCCCTCAACTAGCGATGACTTCACAATGGGGTTGTGTCTCTGACACAACAATCTAAGCATACTACAGTGGAACATCTATGGCTTCAATACAAAGAATGCCATCCTCCATGCAATAGTGCGACCAAGGAACATTGACATTGTCATGCTCCAGGGGACATTAATATAGGGGACTGTACGTGGAGGATATGTCCTGGGTAAGACAATAAACTGCACCCTGGGGGGTTCCCCCTTTGAAACAAGGGGTAGAACCCCTTACTAC
>NC_051391.1:57863344-57894675 GCF_015228065.2 Penaeus monodon
AAAACCCGTGTCAAGAACCCCTCAAACAAGGGGCCCTACCACCACCTCCTCGCCGACGCCTGTTGCCGATCCAGCTATCTGCCCGACAAGGACTCCTTCGAAGTGCTTTCCTCCCCCCTTTTAACGCCCCAGCCATTGCTCCCTTCCTCTTCTGACCCACGCCTACCTGCTATGTATGCCCTACTTTTTGTGTGACCTTTCGCACCTGTGCTACACTCCTGACGAATCGCACACTATTTTTCTCGACTCTACGCCACCTCACCCTAATCTGGGTCACCTCCCCTGCCAATTTTCGTGAACCTTGTCTATCCCCACCACCAAAACCCCTCGCTACTATGAAAACTAAGAGTCCTTTAATGAAATTTAAAATATTGCCCTCCCTTACAAAACTTTTTTCCCGTCTTCATTTTTTACAACCAACAAAAAAATGAAGTAAACCTAGATCAGACCTGAGTAAAGCACCCCCTCACACCTCATTCCTTTGTAAAATAATTCCCTAATTGTTTTTTTTTCTGTCTATTATGAATTTTGCCCTTTTAAAATGTTAAAAATTTTTTTTTCAGAGAAAAAAATTATGGCCAGCTTAACCAATTGTCGTTATATTTACTTGCCCTGTGTATATTTTTCATGTTTTTTGTTGGCAGTTTCTAAATTATCTGTTTTTTCATCTTTATAGGGTATCCCTTTTAAACAAGTATTTCATTACTATAGCATTTTCTAATATTCTGTGAATCTATGTATTATTGTGTTCATATTTTTTTATACTCCCATGCTAATATCCAGATTTAGATTCCCTGAATAACCACTAACCTCCCTACCTGACCACTCTAATGGAATTCACTCTGGATTAGAATTGCTCGACCGGGGTTTAAAAAGGGTATATCCTTAGCACAATGGTGAGAGAGGGAATTTTACTTTTTAACGGTGTAACTTTTATTTTTAAGAGTTTACACCATACAGGGAAAAACACGGACAATGTCTAAATTTTGGGTCGCAGGTCAGGTCACTTAGCCCGGGGGGCTAAGCCCCACCCTTTCCGCGTCGGGTGCTGGGCCGAAAATTTCCTTTTGGGTTTGGTTCTCCTCGGTATAAGTAGTGACCATCCCGCTGCTGAAGTGACTGAAACAGTGGAGGGAAAGGGGGGGGGCGAGGTGAGGGCACCATCCCGTCCTACATCGTAACTGCTCGGCCCCCTATCACGCCTCGCCCTCGGGCACTTTTATTTGCCTCAAGGGGGACCTAACCGGCTGGCATCCGTTCTCGTTGTTGTCCTGGTGCATCTTCGTGGCTGCTTTTCCCCGTCATCCTCATCCTCCTTTTCCTCGGTGTAATTGTCTGTCCTCGATCTCACAACTCCCCCGAAAAAATCCGCACAGGTCCTCCTTACTTTCAGATTCATCTAGCCTCCTCGTAGTTACCTTGTCCAGGCCTACCTCGGCGGCGTCCTCGTCCACACGCCTCACAAAATCTCCGTCCAGGTCCCTCTCGCGGCATGCTCGTCCTAGTCCCTTGTAATGCTCATTCTGGATCTACAGGTCCAGGGCAGGGGCGTCTTCATTGGCATCTCGGGGTGCTGATACCTGTGCTATCGAGCTCCTTGGAGTTTTGAATGGAAGCTGCGGGCGTCCACCAGGGTGTCGCCCATCCACAGCATCCTGGGGGCGACTGTAACTGGCGTTGGCAAGTTTCTGGGCCCTTCACTTGATCTATGGAAGGCCTTTGGTGCGATCTTCCGATGACGTCCTCCCACAGCATCGAAGGTGACTGGTTCGGCAGCATGATCCTCTTTCGTGCCCATCGGGGGTGTCGGATATCGTCGTCCCGAACTGCAACAAATAGCGGGGAACCAGATCATAACATGTAGGGCCATGTAAAGAGAAAAAAGAAAGGCAACAGAGAAGAGGTAGGTGTTAAGTAACCACTAGTCGATTCTTTTATAAAAAATTTTTTTGCGTTTTTTGATTTTGATTAATTTTAATTTTCGTCTTTTTGTTTCGTTTTGTGTGTTTCATTTTTCACAAGCATAAAGAAGAAAGAGAAGAGGGAGACGTCATAGCGATTCCGCATGAGTGGCTTGCTTGAACTACCAACCATCTCTGATAGATATGAGAGTAGATAAGGTAACACACCAATCTGCAAAGGATTTACTTGAACCACTAGTCGTCACAACAGAGAAAAAATAAAATGTAATTTGTACATCATGTAGAGTCCCCTATCACGACTGACAAAAGTACGCGGGCTAAATAGATACATCATAAAGTCTTTACGCGGCACAAGACAGCAACCCCCCTAAATAATGAAGGTCCTCAGTGTCTTTTGTCCGCGTGGATGAGTTCGCGGTGGAGTGTGTGTGTGTGTATGTGTGGTGAGTGAACTGCTAGCATGATGTGAGAGGGAAGCGAGAGTGACCTCACACAGAGAATGATCACAAAACACGGATGTATTAACCTTCACTAATAAGAAAACTGAAGTCATTTAGCATGCTAGCTATATACAAATTATTTCAACTACTAACATTGAATTCCAACATTTATGATATGCATGAAATGGACTGGTGACATTGAAAAACTATCGCAAGCTTTTAGTCGCAAGCAAATCTTCCTCGGGGTCAGCAAATCTTGACTGCCAAGGTACATGGCTAGCTATGCATGTTAGACTTCATCGAAGGGGGGAATCCCTTACCAAAAATGCCGTACATTGACTGAAGCGACTCGAGCAGGAAATCTATAAATAAACTGCTCTTTTCTGCGTATCTGTGATTGGAGCGTGCCATTCCTTACGGATATTTCGATCACATGATTCACCTGGGAATTACCCAAAACATGCTACGCTTCACCGAGGGTGAGAAAGTGGTGTGATTAATAGGTGAATAATTAGTTCCTAGCTTAAACCCTGTCCTACATTAGTTATGGACATAACCGCGGTCACACAAACGCTCCAAGTTGCAATTGAATGAATAACTTTTCAGTTTACTGTACCTACTGTCGAACGTCAGAGCGCAGATTCCATTAGGGCGGTTTACGCAACCCCAGAGTAATGTGTCCGGGCAATCCTGTGCACTTTGATATGGGGAGATCCTAGGGTGCTATATCAATATAATAAATTTTAATAAAATTGCGTTTCACTCTCCGTTCTAGCGCCGATAGAATGGTGCACAGTGAGCAATGTAACAATGCTACAGTTAATCCCTATGTTTGATGACCAGAAAAAGGAACATGGGTGAGGTCAGTTAAGACCACAACCGACAAGCCACAAGTGAAAGAGAACGTAGGAGCGCGGTCAGGTCTGGGCCAGGGGAGGAACGAGATTAAAATAAATGATTTCGTGATAGATAAAACATGACGCATTCAATTCGATGCAGATGAAACAACATATCCTCTAAAAACGAAAGAAATTAATTAACTACTTAACCAAGGAGGTGGGGGGGGGTTGCGAATGATCTTCTGTTTTGGTTGACCACATGCTCGATCACATGGAATGCGATCTGAGGTGAAGGGAATACGTGTGAGAACGTTGCGCTTTGCTGTTATTTAGAACTTTTATCCATCAAAAAAATACCTTTTAACACATTGCTGGGCAAAGAAGGAAGGAAAAGAATTAATTAGAAAAGTGGTGTCCAAACGTGTACGTGTTTTTTTTATATTTTTTTAGAACATGTGCTTCGGAAAGGTTTTGAGCGTTTTTTTTTGTGAGGAGTTGGAGGTGCTGTTCATGCTGCCAGCCAGAGACGCAGCGCCTGCCCCTACAACAATTTGAATGTATAAGAGTACTCTAGTCACAGTGGCCTGACAGGGGATTCAAAACACACGTAAAGGAGTGAACACATGCTCGACGACGCTATGATTTTCTAAAGGGTAAAAGCGTTGTGTTCTGCAGGTCAGTTGTTGGGTCACTCCGCCGAGGGGGAGGCTAGGCCAACCTTACACCTGCGCGTTGGACAAAAACACCTTTTGGTCTTCCTCGGTATAAGTAGTGACAGTCCCAGCTGCCGAAGTGACTGAAACAGCTGGAGGAAGGATGGGTGGAGGTGCACCAGTCCCCTCTGCTATATCGTACAAGGGTGATAAAGCCTCTGGTGGCCACCTTGTGCGTCTCATGGTACATGAGAAGCAACAGTACCCCTCTGTTAATGTCTCCTAGCACAACAATGCCCGTGTTCCTTGACTGCACTATTGCGTAGAGGATGGCATTTCTTTTATTACGCCCTAAATGTTCCACTGTATATGCTTAGACTGTGTGTCATGATGTTACTTTGGACATTCAGTTTTACCTATGTGCCGTCTATGCCTTCATTCAGGTCAGTTTCCTCCCACATCATTGGTGGTATCTGACATGTCGGACGTCCCTGATGTCCCCAGACATGGGTGCCTGGGGAACATGAAGTCTAGTCTGCTAATTTTTAGCGACCTCTGGTCGCCAGAAGGCCACCTCCTCCTGACAGAGCAAGCCGCTTCAGGCATGGATGCCTCTTAACAACCGTTGAGACATTTGGCCTTCTGTGTGTGCCTTTGCTTCAGGACCCCACATTTGGCTTGGCCTTTCAGCTATCCTGGTGATGAAGCACCAAGTGGCCTCAGGCACATAGATTCTTAGGCTGTAGGTGCCCTAGTTACCAAATCAGAGGTTGGCGGGGCTCCTTCTTTCAAGATCACCAAGACTTGCCTGATTGGGTCTTCCCTTTCGGAAATTTGGGCAGCCCCTAACGACCTGTTGTTGTGATAAGATCAGCTCTATACATAGAGACGTGAAAACACAGTAGCATAGTCTTGACTCGCCTATTTTCGGTTTCTCAGTGGTGGGATGCACACTTTCACTCTATTATAAGCTCCTTCGTTGCCTGCATGATATTCAGGATACCTTGATCTTTACGGATAATGATTACCCCTGTTCCTGGCAACCCATGAGAGCAGCTGGTTTGGGGCACCCATCTCGTCAGGGAAGACGTATGATGGGAAATCATCAAGGTTCATCAGGTCAAATCAAATAGGGTCAGACTGAAGGAGCCATACGTAGATCCACCTATAGGACAATCTCATGGACAGACACGTTTTGTTTTGGTGATGGATTCTTTGACGAGTCATGTTAGCAGCCAGGTCTGACACAGTCCCAGTCTTTGTGCATTTGTATTTTGTTTTTTCATGCCACTAGACGCCATAATAGCTTCAGGTTTGCTATCTTTTTAGGTCAGTTTTTTTTTTTTCCCCATGTTTGTTGGCCATGTAATTAAGCAGTTCTTTCACCCTCCCCGCCCGCCATCACCAACAATGGGAAGCTGATGTTCGAGCTTTATGTCCAACAGCTACAGGGATGGTGTGAGGGTATTGTACTTTTACGGGACTCACACGGGACCCTGTGAGGGGCCACGGCGAAATGATTGCCTCCCGAAAGAAATCTGACCGGTGGCCAGGGGTCAGGCCCCTGTCTTCTTGTAATAAGGGAGTGTTGCTAGCTGAAAGGGTTTACTCATGTACTAGCATCACTCAATTTCCAGGACTCGCCATCTCCACAGCACACAACGGGGTCATGCACATGGGTAGGTTGAAGGCCCTGGGGAGAGACCAGCGGGGATGGCATTGTCCACCTACAAAGATAGGCATCTTTTTTGGAAATATTTGGTTCATCCCCTCCCCTTGAATCCACCACCCAACAGTCTGGCTCACCTCAGGAGCACCTAGCCATATATAGATATTCATAGATTATACATATATATATATATATATATATATATATATATATATATATATATGATATAATATTAGTCTTATATATATTTATATCTTCATAGGGGGTATTTATATATTAATATATATATATATAGAATGATATATAATATATATATATCTATATAATTATATAGTATATATATATATATATATGATATATATATTAAGTATATATATAAATTTATATATAGATGGCTATGGTGCTCTGAGGTGAGCCAGCCTTTGGGTGGCTGGTTTCAAGGGGAGGGATTGACCAAATATTCCAAACAAAGATATGCCTACTTGTAGTTGTAAATGACCATCCCCGCTGGTCGGCTCCCCATAGGCTTCCACCTACCCATGTGCATGACACCCTTGTGTGCTGTGCGAGATGGGAGTCCCTGGAAATTGAGTGATGCTGTACATGCGTAAACCCTTCAGCTAGCAACACTCCTTATTTTCCAGCAGACAGGTTGCCTGACCCTGGCCCGGTCATATTTCTTCGGGAGCAATCATTTTCGCCGTTTGGCACTCACGTCCCGTGTGAGTCCCGTAACTACATAATACCCTCACACATCCCCTGTAGCTGTTAGACATAAGCTCTAACATTCAGCTTCCCCTTGTTGGTGGATGGGGGCGGGAGAGGGTGAAAGAACTGCTTAATTACATGGCAACAAACATGGGGGAAAAAAAAAAAAACTGACCTAAAAGATAGCAAACCTGAAGCTATTTATGGCGTCTAGTGGCATGAAAAAAACAAAAACAAATGCACAGACTGACTGTGTCAGACCTGCTGCTAACATGGACTCGTCAAAGAATCCATCACCAAAACAAAACGTGTCTGTCCATGAGATTGTCCTATAGGTGGACTCTCGTACTGGCCTCTCCAGTCCTGCACCCTATGATTTGACCTATGACCTATGATTTCCCCTCATACGTATTCCCTGACCGAGATGGGTGCCAAACCAGCTGTTCTCATGGGTTGCCAGGAACCAGGGGATAATCATTATCCGTAAAGATCAAGGTATCCTGAATATCATGCAGGAAACGAAGGAGCTTAATAATAGTAGGAAAGTGTGCATCCCACCACTGAAAACCGAAGATAGGAGAGTCAAGACTATGCTACTTGTGTTTTCAGTCTCTTATGATATAGAGCTGATCTTATCACAACAACAGGTCGTAGGGGCTTCCCAAATTTCGAAAGGGAAGACCCCAATCAGGCAAGTCTTGGTGATCTTGAAAGGAGCCCCAAGCAACCTCTTGATTTGGGTAACTAGGGCACCTACAGCCTAAGAATCTATGTGCCTGAGCCACTTTGGTGCTTCATCACCAGGATAGCTGAAAGGCCAAGCCCAAATGTGGTGTCTGAAGCAAGGCACACAAGGAAGGCCAAATGTCTCAACTGTGTTAAGAGGCATCATGCCTGAAGCCTGGCTTGCTCTGTCAGGAAGGAGGTGGCCTTCTGGCGACAAGAGGTCGCTAAAAATTATCAGACTTTGTTCCTGTTCCCCCAGGCACCCATGTCTGGGGACAGTCAGACTCCGACATGTCAGATACCACCAATGATGGGGAAACTGACTCTGAATCTGAATGCATAGACGGCACATATGTAACTGACTCCAAGTAACATCATGACACACAGTCTAAGCATTCTACAGTGGAACATTTATGGCTTTAATACAAGAAATGCCATCCTCTACGCAATAGTGCAGTCAAGGAACACTGGCATTGTTGTGCTCAAGGAGACATTAACAGAGGGTACTGTTTGCTTCTCATGGTACCATGAGAAGCACAAGGTGGCACCAGAGGCTTTATCACCCTTGTACGATATAGCAGATGGGACTGGTGACCTCCCCCCATCCTTCCTCCAGCTGTTTCAGTCACTTCGGCAGCTGGGACTGTCACTACTTATACCGAGGAAGACCAAAGGTGTTTGTGTCCAACGCGCAGCGTGGTAAGGTTGGCCTAGCCTCCCCCTCCGGGCGGGTGACCCAACAACTGACCTCAGAACAACGCTTTTACCCTTTAGACAAATCATAGCGTCGTCGTAGCATGTGTTCACTCCTTTACGTGTGTTTTGAATCCCTGTCAGCCACTGTACTAGAGTACTCTTATACATTTACAAATTGGTGGTAGGGCAGGCGCTGCGTCCTTCTGGCTGGCAGCATGAACAGCACCTCCAAAGAAGAAAAAAACGCTCAACCTTTCCCGAAGACATGTCTAAAAAAAAAAAAAAAACACGTACACGTTTGGACCCCCTTTCTATTATTTCTTTTCCCTTCCTTCTTTGCCCACATATGTGTTAAACAGTTATTTTTTTGATGGATAAAAGTGCTAAATAACAGCAAATGGCACGTTCTCACACTATTCCCTTCACCTCAGATCGCATTTCCATGTGATCGAGCATGTGGTCAACAAACATGAATATCATTCGTTGGTTAAGTAGTTAATTAATTTCTTTCGTTTTTAGAGATTTATGTTGTTTCATCTGCATCGAATTGAATGCGTTCATGATTTTATCTTATCACGAATATCATTTTATTTTATCTCGTTCCTCCCCTGGCCCAGACCTGACCGCGCTTTCTCTTTCGCTTGTGGTTGGTCGGTTGTGGTCTTGACCTGACCTCACCTTTTCCTTTTTCTGGTCAAACCTAGGGATTAACTGTAGCATTGTTACATTGCTCACTGGTGCCACATTCTATCGGCGCTAGAACGGAGAGTGTAACGCAATTTTATTAAAATTTATTATATTGAATATAGCATAGGATCTCCCCCATATCAAAGTGCACAGGATTGCCGATATTACTCTGGGGTTGCGTAAACGCCTAATGGATCTGCGCTCTGACGTTCGACAGTAGGTACAGGTAAAACTGAAGTTATTCATTCAATTGGCAACTTTGAGTCGGTGTGACCTGCGGTTATGTCCATTAATTAATGTAGGACTAGGGTTTAAGCTAGAATAATTATTCACCTATTAATCACACCTTTCTCACCCTCTTGAAGTCGTTAGCATGTTTTGGGTAATTCCCAGGTGATCATGTGATTCGTAAATATCCGTAAGGAATGTAGCAAGCTCCAATCACAGATACGCAGAAAAGAGCAGTTTATTTATAGATTTTCCTGGCTCGAGTCGCTTCAGTCAATGTACGGCATTTTTGGTATAGGATCCCCCCGTTGATGAAGTCTAACATGCATAGCTAGACATGTACCTTGGCAGTTCAGATTGCTGACCCCGAGAAGATTTGCTTGGTAAATAGCTTGCGATAGTTTTTCATGTCACCATTCATTCATGCATATCATTAAATGTTGAATTCAATGTAGTAGTTGAAATAATTTTATATAGCTAGCATTGCTAATTTACTTCAGTTTTGTTATAGTGAATGTTAATATCCGTGTTTGTGATTCATTCTCTGTGTGAGGTCACTCTCGCTTTCCCTCTCATTCATGCTAGCAGTCACTCACACACACATACACACACACACACTCACCTCACTCATCCACGCAGGACAAAAGACACTGAGACCTTTTCATTATTAGGGTTGGTTGCTGTCTTAGTGCCGGCGTAAAGACTTATGATGTATCTCTTTAGCCCGCAATTTTGTCAGTCGTGAATAGTGACTCATACATGATGTACAAATTACATTTATTTTTTCTCTGTGTGACGACAGTGGTTCAAGTAAATCCTTGCAGATTGTTGTTGTTGTTTACCTTATCTACTCTCATATCTATCAGAGATGGTTGGTAGGTCAAGCCAGGTCCATGCGGATCGCTACTGACGTCTCCCTCTTCTATTTTCTTCTTTATCTTTGTGAAAATGAAACACAAAACGAAAAAAAAGACGAAAATAAATTAAAATCCAAAATCAAAAAACGCAAATTTTTATAAATAATCGACTAGTGGTACTTAACACCCCCTCTTCTCTGTTGCCTTTCTTTTTCTCTTGCTACCTGGCCCTTACATGTATGATCTGGTTCCCCGACTATTTGTTGCAGTCGGACCGACGATATCCGACACGGCACCGAAAGAGGATCCTGCTGCCGAACCAGTCACCTTAGGATGCTGTGGGAGGGACGTCATCGGAAGATCGCCATAGGCCTTCCATAGATCAAGTGAAGGACCAGAAACTTGCCAATGCAGTTACCAGTCGCCCCAGGATGCTGTGGATGGGCGACGCCTGGCGGACGCCCGCAGATCCAGTCAACTCCAGCAGCTCGATAGCGCAGGTATCAGCCACCCCGAGATGCCAATGAGGACGCCCCTGCCCTGACACCTGTAGATCCAGATGAAGATTACAAGGACGAGGACGAGCATGCCGCCGAGAGGGACCTGGACGAGATCTGTGAGGACGTGTGGACGAGGACGCCGCCGAGTTAGGCCTGGACAAGGACTACGAGGAGGTCTAGATGAATCTGAAGTCAAGGAGGACCTGTGCGAGACTTTCGAGGAGTTGTGGAGATCGAGGACAGACAGATTACACCGAGGACAAGGAGGATGAGGATGACAGGGACAAGCAGCCACGAAGATGCACCAGGACAACACACGAGAACGAGATGACCAGCCAGGTTAGGTCACCCTTGAGGCAAATCTAAGATGCCTCGAGGGCGAGGCGTGAGTAGGTGGCCGAGCAGTGTACGATGTAGCAGACGGGACCGGTGACCTCACCTCGCTCCCCCCATCCTTCCTCCAGCTGTTTCAGTCACTTCCGGCAGCTGGGATGGTCACTACTTATACCGAGGAGAACCTAAGCCTAAAGGAATTCGTGACCAGCACCCGACGCGGTAAGGTCGGCTTAGCCCTCCGGGCTAAGCTGACCTGACCTGCGACCCAGACATATATAGACATTGTCTCGTGTGTTCCTGTACTGTGTGTCAACTCTTAGAAATAAAAGTTACACCGTTAACAAGTATAATTACCCTCTGCTCACCATTGTGCTAAGGATCATAGCCTTTTACAACCCTGGTCAGAGCAATTCATAATCCTAGAGTGAATTCCATGTAGAGTGGTCAGGTAGGTAGGTTAGTGGTTATTCAGGTAATCTAAATCTGTGATGATTAGCATGGTACGTATAATAAAAATAGTGAACACAATAATACATATGTATTCACAGAATATTACTGAATATGCTAGTAGTAATGAAGTACTTGTTAACAGGCATACCATATAAAGATGAAGAACAGATAATTTTATGAATCTGCCAACAATAAACATGAAAAATATACACAGGAACAAGTAAATATAACGACAATTGGTATAAGCTGGCACATAATTTTTTGCTCTGAAAAAAATTATTAACAGTGTAAGGACAAAATTCATAATAGACAGAAAAAAAATCAATTAGGGAATTATTTGACAAAGGAATGAGGTGTGAGGGTGTGCTTCACTCAGGTCTGATCGTAGTGTGTTACTTCATTTGTTTGTTGTGTTGTAAAACAATGATAGACGGAAAGAAGTTTTGTAAGGGAGGGCAATATTTAATCTGGCATTCAAAGGTACTCTTAGTTTTCATAGTAGCGAGGAAGTTTTGGTGGTGGTGAGTAGACAAGGGTTCACGAAGAATTGGCAGGGCAGGTGAGCCAGATTAGCGAGTGAGGTGGCGTAGAGTGCGAGAACATAGTGTCAGCGACTTCGTCAGGAGTGTAGCACAGGTGCGAATGGTCAGCACAAAGTAGTAGGGCATACATGATGCAGGTAGGCGTGGATCAGAAGAGGAGATGGTAGCAATGGCTGGGCGTTAAAGGAGGCGAGGAAGCACTTCGACAGGAGTACCTTGTCGGCAGATAGCGTGGATCGGCAACAGGCGTCGGCGAGGAGCGTGGTGGTAGGCGTTGTGAGGTTCTTGACACCGTTGCCATCAGATGTCAACGAGAGTGGGAGCAATGCTTTCACCAGATATCAGCGAGAGAATTTTTTTGAGCACCACTTGCCACCAGTGGTCAACGAGAAAGATTAGCTTAAAACGAGAAAGACTGGCTTGAATGCAAAGGTTCATTGTTGAAAGTTGATGTGAGACTCCCAAGAGACCCTCATGTCCCCGGGATCGAGGACGAGGTGGTGGAGCTGGACCCTGTGTGGCATGACCTGTCTGCTGTGTCTCCCTCTCCGTCTGACGACACGTATCCTTTTATACGGTGGCTCCCATTGAGGGCAGATGCTTATTTATGTCATAGAAGTGCCAAAGAGAAATCTGGGAAGGACACCTGCATCAGTTCAAGGAGGAAGGCTGCTGCTGGGGACAGAGGTGTGAAACATACCATTCGGTCTTGCTGTTATTGTTTATAAAAGTGTCGCGGCTCCATCTTGAGTGCGTGAAGGACGCATCCTGAGCGATCTTCGTCTGTGTGAATCTGTCTCGTCGTCTTCGTGATTTTTCACGGTGTCTCACGACATTCTCATCGTTTGAACCTTGCGTTACACTCGTCGTTCCGCACTTTAAATAACCCTCTCTTTAATCTACTGTATCTTGAGAGTCTTTAATGTTTTGTACTTGTTAATTATCTTTTCTCTATCTTTTCGACGTTTATCTTCTACAGTTGGAGTTATTATTTAACCTTCTGATTATATGAGCTGGAAAAGATATCAGTATGTATTGTTGAAAATTATGAAGATATATGAAGCCATAAAAAACGCGATATTTATAAGATAATATTAATAGATATCACTGATAGTGATTATCAACAGCGGATTGCCACCATGAGTTATGTCATGGCAAGAGTAAACACGAGAACTGTTGTGAAAAGGCAGGTTTGATGACAATCTTGTGGCTTTCATTATCATAATTTCATTATCGTCCTGATATACTTTATCAGCTTGATTACGCTTTATATTCAACCTCATTGTGGATTCCACACTTGCGTGCAGTTTTAATGTAGTTTTCAACATAAAGTCGTTACACCATATAGGCATCATGTCTTTAATTAATAAAGTTTATTCTTTATTCTTTTTTGCATTATTTGTGATTTTTTCCCATTCTATACAAAGTCTTATAATATGAAATGAGATTGGGGAATTAAGAAACTCCCCTTCACTCCTAGTATTCACAGCAGGAAAACTGTGAACAAAATTAATATCATCACTGTTATTGTCATTATTATTATTATTATTATTATTATTATTATTATTGTTATTATTATCATTATTATTGTCTTCATCAGCATCATTATTATCATTGTCATTATCGTTTTTATCCTTGTTATCAATAGTATTGTTATCATTATTATTACTGTCATCATTATAACCGTTATCAAAATTTACCATTATATATCTTTTATTATTATCATCATTATCTTATTCATCACCATAGTTATCAACAGTATGATCAGTATCATTTCATTATTATGTATTTACTATACTGTTATAATTTTCTCTTATTCACTTATTATGATTTTTTTTATCACTATCATTATTCTATTATCACGATTACTATTATTGCCATTACTTGTATAATTACCATTTATGTCAAGGTCTTCGAGGGTTTAGTACGTTTCCTAAAATACGGATTTTAGGAAACGTAGAGCTCGAGCGGAGCAGCGATGGTATGGGCGTCCGCCTGCCTCTGACGAACGCCACGGTTACTCCATGACAACGTTTGCAATTATTGTAGGCTATATAGTTATTTGGCCTGTATTAAATCGTGTCTGCACCCAGCGAGTCATCCGCCCGTTCGTTTGGCTCTTCGGAACCATCATCAAGGGAGTTTACGTGGTGTCGTGACGGGAACGTTTTTAAGTGAGCTACCCCTTGCTTTCGTGAGGCGCCCTCTCTTGACCAAGCACCCTCTCAAGGAATGGTAACAGTAGCCCGTGGTATATAATATATATATATATATATATATATATATATATATATATATATATATATATATATATATATATATTTTTTTTTTTTTTTTTTTTTTTTTTTTTTTTTTTTTATCAACCGTTTTATTGAATTTTAGTTGGTTTAGTTATTAATTTTGTTTTTCGTATTGTTTTTATTTGTATTTGTATATATATGTATATATATTATTGTTTTTTTATTTTTTTATTTTTTTATTATTATTATTTTTTTTACATATTTCTGTTTGTTTTTAGTTCTTGGTGTTAACCTTTTGTATCATTTATTTGTGCTATTTGTGCTTATGTTTACATATTTTGGTCCAATTTGGCCACTTATATATTATAACCAGCAAAATAAAGCATACGAGAGCGTTATAAAAAATTAAACGTTTTAAAATAGAACCAGAGGCTAGCCGTCGCCATGTTTGTTTACCATTCGCTGTCGACTTGGGTCCACGAGCCGTTACCCCGGGCATTTCTGAGCTTAAAAGAGGCTCCAGCATCGCCCCTTTATAGCTGCAAGATCCACCGAGCCAAAATAAAAGTTCCGCAAGTTTTTGTTTTGTTTTCTTTTGGGGGGGAGGCAGGAATTACAGACAATAATTTATAATAGAATATGCAATGGTATGTATAACATTTGACTTTATTTATTTATTATTTTTGGGCCGTCTTAGCTTTATTTTACTGTTTCTCATTTTGTTTGGTTTCTTACCTTATTACTTATATTATTTTATATTTTTTCTTAGCATTTACAGTATACTATTTAGTTTCCATTCTTAGCTTTAGTTGAATAAGTTTTAATTCTTTAAACGTTTTATTGTGTTTTATTTATTTCATTCATATTTGGTCATTTGTTACCGAGAGCGACACACTTCCGAGACAACCAAAACCAAGGTATCATGGAACCCATTTCGGCTCGCCCAACTGGCATTAAAACTGGAAGTTACCAAATTGCAAACTGACAAGGACTTGCGACCCACGGACGGTGGGCCGGGACGGACGGCGTGGAGCAGGACGAGATCCTGGCCCCGCCCTTCTCCGCTTTCCTCTTCATCAATGTAAAATTCGAATCTTCTCTTATACTTTGGGATCAAGATATAATCTACAGCTGTAATTAAATTGGAATTATATTCCATACAGCCGTAGGGATTTATGAAGTTTTATCTCATATAGGTCACATTCAGGAGGCATTATGAAAGTTGATCTTTAAGAAATGATGGCAATACTAAGAGGCCGCGCTATAGGTACCGAGGAAAGCATCATAGAATTATAGACTAGTGTTCATAGAAGTCGGCTATGTTAATAAAACTGGAAACCCCACTGGTTGTGGTGTAATTTAAGTTCAAAAGTTGCATCTCCAAGAAAAAAAAAAAACTCATTATCTCGAATGTAAACAATACTGTGAGCTTTCTGGAAAGTTCGTTGATGGTAGTGCGTATTCCCAGTAAATTTGTGATACATGTCTTAGGACACTAGAAACTGTCGGACATTCCCCAGGCCGATCACGACAGCAATTCTGCCAATATTCCTACGCTGTTGCCAAAGACTCGACGGAAAATTTTCTGTCGAGTATATATATATATATATATATATATATATATATATATATATATATATATATATATATAATGTCAACCAGGATTACATTAAAAAAAAAAAAAAAAAAAAAAAAAAAAGGTGTGCGGAGTTGTTACCTTGACGAAAACAAAGCCACTTTTCATCTATGGCAAAGGGTGTGCAAATCGAAAATGAGGGAGATACAGGACAGATAAGAAATGATCAACCCTTCATTTTCTTAGTCCCCGTCCATGTTTCCCTTGCGATGACGAAAACAAAAGTGATGCATAACTCGTTACTGCGATCTATTAAGTAGTCCATGTATTGCTTCGCACTTGTGAGAACGAATATTTTGTAATTATCAGTGTGTTTTCTCGAATTGGTTAAAGTTACCGAGAGCGACGGACTGAGACCTCTTGTAGAGCATAAAAAATAGAGTAGGAAGCAATATAAGTAAATCTGCAGAGGCCTTATATTTACCGGGAAATGACAAAAATAGGCCCTGCATAGCACCCCTCTGAGACTAGGTCCCCATCCATGTTTATCTTGCGAGAACCAAAACAAATGTGATGCGTAACTCAGTACTGCGATCTGTCAAGTAGTCATGTATTACTACGTGCTTGTGAGAATGATTATTTTGTAATTACCAGTGCCTGTTTTTCCAAATTCACAGCTTTAATGGATTCTTTTACTTTTATTATACATCTTTTACGTGTTTTGGAGATTTTACAGGCCGTGCAATGCCTTTACATTGAGAAACGCCCGTGAGCAATGTGCTATTTCAAATGCTGCATTGATTCAGGGTCATTTTAAAAGCCATATTGTGGATGATCTTCTTTTAACGGTAGGTTCATGTCTGAGCCGCCGTGGTCACAGCATGATACTCAATTGTAGTTTTCATGTTGTGATGCTCTTGGAGTGAGTACGTGGTAGGGTCCCCAGTTCCTTTCCACGGAGAGTGCCGGTGGTACCTTTTAGGTAATGATTCTCTCTATTTTATCCGGGCTTGGGACCAGCACTTGACTTAGGCTGGCTTGGCCACCTAGTGGCTAGGTAGGCAATCGAGGTGAAGTTCCTTGCCCTAGGGAACAACTCGCCGGTCGGTGACTCGAACCCTCGAACTCAGATTGCCGTTCTGACAGTCTTGAGTCCGATGCTCTAACCATTTGGCCACCGCGGCCTTATATTGTGGATACACAGGACAAATAGACATTAGTCTCTATCACAGCCTAATATTTGAACCCATCAAGTGCCCCAAATGGCAAAAAAAAAGTTATTAGAAACGAAGCAATTGTGACCATAGACTTAAGCGAAGAAACGTTTGGTGTTTCACTATATAAAGATATGTGGTTTACCCATAGCATAGCCCTCTGGCTATATATTACCACAGGGGTCCAGGGTGTGTAGCCCCTGGCTAGGCATTATATTACCACAGGGGTAATAGGGAAATATAGATCCTACGTATAAATCCCACAGGGTTAAGGTTAGGTTGGTTTTTTGGGTTTGGGGGACGCATTGAAATGATTACCCCCAGGAATGGGGATATGTGAAATACCGCAGATTTTTACCCAACGACGGGTTTATTCCCGTAGAGCCCCCCCCCCCCCAAAAAGGCGCTCGGTCCGTAGACTCTCAAGATGGGATTTAATATAATTTTATATATATATATATAAATTATATATATATATAATTTTTTTTTTTCTTTTCTTTTTTTTTTTTTTTTTCTCGGACAATGTTTGCTCGGTTTTGAAAATTGACTTTTTAAAGTTTCATAAATCACTTTCTCGATTTCGCAATTCCTATTTACATTCCCGTGCATCCATTACCCCCCTTGAACCCCCGGTCCCCAAGATCGTGGGTGAGAAAAGATATAAAAAATTGATTTTGGAACTGGGAGGGTGCGACGGTTCGGAACAGTTTCCCTCGAATTCATGATGTAATGCACCTTTGTTTTATTTACATTTTTTTGTGTTTTGGAAGTATTCATGGTATTTTGTTTTTTTTCGCGTTTTCCCCGGGGGATTTGGGGCATCGTTCGTCGGGAGAAAAAGTTTTATTTAGGGCTGTCGATTTCCGGGGCTTTTTTTGCCATATTTTGGATATAAGGAAAATGACAGTAGTTTGGGGAAAACATTTCCCTGATGCAACCGGATTACAGTAAAAAAAAGAAAAAAGAAAAAAAGTTATTGAGTGGTTTACCTTGACGAAAACAAGACAATTTTTTCTATGGCAAACAGTGGCTAATCAAAAATAAGGGAAAGTGTAGGACAGACCCCCTTTCCAGTTTACCTTGCCAGGAACAAAACAAATGTGTCGCATAATCATTACTGCGATTACCAAGTAGTCTTGTATTGCTATGCAGTTGTGAGAACAAATATTTTGTAATTACCAGTGTCCATTTTCTCGAATTCATGTATGTAATGCGTTTTACTTTTTATACTTATTTACGTGTTTGGAAGTTTTTATGCTATTCTGTACAATAACCGTGTGCGCGTTTGCCACCGGGAGATTTGACAGGCCAGAAAGCGCCATTACGTCGAGAAACGCCGTAAAAAATGTTCATTTTCAGTGCTGCGTCGATTCCGGGTCATTTAAACCATATAGTGATATACAGGACAAATGGACATTAGTTTTATCACAGCCTGATATTTGAAACCCTCAAGTGCCCCAAATGGCGAAAAGTGATTAAAAACCGAGCAATTGTGACCGTAGACGGAGCGAAGAAACGTTCGGTGTTTGCGATATAAAGGTGAGTGGTTTTACCCTGAGGGGTTTGGGGGCATAGCCCCTGGCTAGGCATATATATTATCACTAGGGGAATATATAGATCGTAGTGTATAAATCCCACAGGATTAAGGTTAGGTTGGTTTATTGGTTAGGAGGCAATGCACGATTACCACCGGGGGATCCGGATTATGTGTAATCCATCGATTTTTACCGAACGGTGGGTTTGGTTTCCGTAGAGTTTTTTTCCCGTAAGAGTTGGTGCGTCGGTGCGTAGACTTGGAAAGATGGATGATTGAGTTTCATTATTCGATTTTTAGCGTGTTTTGTGCTTGTTTTACAGATTTCTGTTTTCTTTTCTTCTTATTTCAGCCTGTTTTACCCCACAATTTCCCTGATCTACTTAATGCCCTCCCCTGCTATCGGGACTTATCAGATCACATCAAGATTGTCGGCTGCAGAATCGCCGGAAGTGATCCTCAGATTCGCTCTCATCCCACGAGAACAAATCTGATGATACAGATATTGTCAGGGAAGACCCGATTGTCATATTGGGAAAATTAACCGGCTCGACTCCACCCCTATTCCTAAGAATCGTGCTTACGTTGACGAATCTGATTTTATTTTTTAATTATATTTAATTATCAACCACTGTTTTACTGGTATTACATTAGGATATAGCAGTATATACAAGTTCTTCGTTATCAACATCTTTAAAGTACAAATAAAATAATATAGAACTACCGAAATCAGTTGAAAATACGGGGCCCTAAGCGCCTCCCATCAAACTTTTTTCTTCGTCTATCGACGTTGGTTTCGACATCACACTCCTTTAAATATTTTGAATATGTCTCTATTTATTAACTGATATTAATTACATTTAAAAGGATACATGCGTTTACGCCTTCATATTCAGTTATACGTATACAAGAAGTAAACTGATTATGTCGAACGTAATATAAACACATAATGGCCATACATGTAGAACAACTTAAATGACATTACATATCCCCATAATAAATGGAAATTAAAAATAGAACATGCATATGCACACACACACACACACACACACACACACACACACACACACACACACACACACACACACACACACACACACACACACACACACACACATATATATATATATATAATGCATGTATACATAGATTATAAATATATATTTATATATAATATATATATATACATATATATATATTTATTATATCATATATAAATAAGAATATATATATATATTTTATATTTTATATATATTATTATTATAAATAAATTTAAAATAGTATAATCTACTAATACTATATATAATACTATATATATATATATCTATAATAATAATATATATTATATTATATCAAATAATCTATATATGAGTATCTATTTTATATATAGATAATATTTATATATATATTTATATATATATTATAGGAAAAAAAAAAAAAAAAAAGAAAGCGGGTTTTAAAAAAAAAAAAAAAAAAAAAAAAAAAACCCTTTTTAAAAAAAAAATAAAAATTAAAGTAAAAAAAAAAATAAAGGGGGGAAAAAAAAAAAAAAAAAAAAAAAAAAAAAAAAAAAAAAAAAAATGGGAAAAAAAAAAAAAAAAAAAAAAAAAATAATTTATATTATTATATAAATACAAAAAAATAAAATATTTTAAAAAAAAATTTAATATAAAAAAAATATATATTTATATAAAATATTTTAAAAATATTTTTAAGAATTTTAAAAAAAATTATAAAAATTTTTTAAATTTATATTGATAATATAAAATATATAAATAAAAAAATAATAAAAGAAAAAAATAAATTTTATATAATAACAAAAAAATTTTATATAAGAAAAAATAATATATTAAAAGATATAAAATTAAAATTATAATAAAAAAAAGATAGATATATAAAATAAATAATTTTTATATATAATATAAAAATTTGAAAAAAATTATATAAATAAAATTAATATAAAAATTTAATAAAAAAATTTTTTTTTAAAAAATAAAAATTAAAATATAAAATAAATTTTATTGAATTTTAATAATTAATATATAATAATATAATAATATATATATATTATAAATAATAAATCTTTTAATTTTATATATATATTTAATAATAAATATAAATATAATATATATATCAAATTAAAATTTTTCATAATAATAAAATAAAATAATATATATATAAAATTATATATATTTAATAAATATATAATATATATATATATATATATATTTTTATATATTATATATAAAAATATTAATTTTTTTTTTTTTTTAAAATTAATTAAATTATATATAAATATATTATATTATTTATATATATTTTAAAAAATATATACATTTTTATATAATATATATTAAATTATATATTATATATATAAATTTATTAAATATTTCTATAATAAAAAAAATTATATAAATAAAATTTTAATATATATGTATATATTTAAATATATTATATATAAAAATATATAAAATTTATTAATATATATTATATGATTATTTTATTATCTAATTAATAATATTAAATTTTAAAATACTATATAATATATAATTATAGATTTTATTATTATAATTGTTATAATATATATATAATATTAATATAATATATATAAAATATATATAATATTTATATATATATTATTTATTTAATAAAAATTTATATTAATAATATATTTTATAATATTTATATTTGGTTTTTTATATTTATATATATTATAGGTAAAATATATAAAAAAAATATAATTAGAAGAGTATAATTTAAAAAGAATTTTAGGATATATATTTTTAGTTTTATATATGAAATTTTTATTTAAATTTTTTTTTATTTTTTTTTGTTTATTTTTATTTTTGTTTTTTTTTTTATTTTGGGTTTTTTTTTATAATTTTTTTTTATTTTTTATTGTATTTTTTGGGAAGTTTTAATTTTTTTTTTAAAAAATTTATTATTTTTTTTTTTAAAAAATTTTTTATTTGGTTTTTTTTTATTTTTATTCCTTTTTTTTATTTTTTTTTTTTTTAAAAATTTATTAATTTTTTTTAAAAATTAATTTCTTTTTGTTTTTTTTGTTTGGGTTTTATAATAAAATTATAATATATAGTTAATATATATATATAAATCTATTAATTAAAGGATAAAATTTTGATTATACATAATATGATACTTTAGAAAAATATATATTTATATTCATAGATAAAATTTATATATTATATATATATTATGAAATATATTATATATATAAAGTATTTATATTATATATATAAAATTTTATTATTATATATATATATAATATATTATATAATATATATATATATAATAAATATTTAAAAACATTTTGTATATAAATACATTAAATTATATAATAAATATCTATATATTATATATATTCTATATAATTTATATTATATATTATCATATTTATATATCTTAATGTTTTTATAGATTCAATAGGTTTTTAAATATTTATATTTTAATATTATATATTTATCTATAAATACTATATAATATATTAAAATATATATATATATTATATATATATATTATAATATGAATATTTTACTATATATATGTCTATATATATTATATATTATTATATATATTATATTTAAATTTTTAATATATATATTATATAAATAAATATTTAAAAACAATTGATATATAATGCATTATATATAAAATATATATAAATATATATTATATATATATATATATATTTTATTATATTTTATATTTATAACTATGTATACATGCATTATATATTATATATATGTGTGTGTGTGTGTGTTTTGGGGTGTGTTGTGTGTGTGTGGGGTGTGTGTGTGTGTGTGTGTGTGTGGTGTGTGTGTGTGTTGTGTGTGGCATATGCATGTTCTATTTTTAATTTCCATTTATTATGGGGATATGAAATGTCATTTAAGTTGTTCTACATGTATGCCATTATGTGTTTATATTACGTTCGACATAATCAGTTTACTTCTTGTATACGTAAAAACTGAATATGAAGGCGTAAACGATGTATCCTTTTAAATGTAATTAATATCAGTTAATAAATAGGGGACAATTCAAAATATTTAAAGGAGTGTGATGTCGAAACCAACGTCGATAGACGAAGAAAAAAGTTTGATGGGAGGCGCTTAGGGCCCCGTATTTTCAACTGATTTCGGTAGTTCTATATTATTTTTTTTTTTGTACTTTAAAGATGTTGATAACGAAGAATTTGTATATATGCTATATCCTAATGAAATACCAGTAAACAGGGGTTTGATAATTAAATATAATTAAAAAATAAATCAGATTCGTCAACGTAAGCACATTCTTAGGGAAAAGGGGTGGAGTCGAGCCCGGGTTTAAATTTTTCCCCAAAATGACAATGGGGTTTTTCCCTGACAATATTTGTATCATCGATTTGTTTCGTGGGATGAGAGCGAATCTGAGGATCACTTCCGGCGATTCTGCAGCCGACAATCTTGATGTGATCGATAAGTCCCGATAGCAGGGGAGGGCATTAAGTAGATCAGGGAAATTGTGGGGTAAAACAGGCTGAAATAAGAAGAAAAGAAAACAGAAATCTGTAAAACAAGCACAAAACACGCTAAAAATCGAATAATGAAACTCAATCATCCATCTTTCCAAGTCTACGCACCGACGCACCAACTTACGGGAAAAAAACTCTACGGAAACCAAACCCACCGTTCGGTAAAAATCGATGGATTACACATAATCCGGATCCCCGGTGGTAATCGTGCATTGCCTCCTAACCAATAAACCAACCTAACCTTAATCCTGTGGGATTTATACACTACGATCTATATATTCCCTAGTGATAATATATATGCCTAGCCAGGGGGCTATGCCCCCTAGACCCTCAGGGTAAAACCACTCACCTTTATATCGCAAAACACCGAACGTTTCTTCGCTTCCGTCTACGGTCACAATTGCTCGGTTTCTAATCACTTTTTTCGCCATTTGGGGCACTTGAGGGTTTCAAATATCAGGCTGTGATAAAGACTAATGTCCATTTGTCCTGTATATCCACTATATGGTTTTTAAAATGACCCGGAATCGACGCAGCACTGAAAATGAAACATTTTTCACCGGCGTTTCTCGACGTAATGGCGCTTGCTGGCCTGTCAAATCTCCCGGTGGCAAAACGCGCACACGGTTATTGTACAGAATAGCATAAATACTTACCAAAACACGTAAATGAAGTATAATAAAAGTAAAACGCATTACATACATGAATTCGAGAAAATGGACACTGGTAATTACAAAATATTTGTTCTCACAACTGCATAGCAATACAAGGACTACTTGGTAGATCGCAGTAATGAGTTATGCGACACATTTGTTTTGTTCCTGGCAAGGTAAACATGGAAGGGGATCTGTCCTATAGCTTCCTTATTTTCGATTTGCACACTGTTTTGCCATAGATGAAAATTGTCTTAGTTTTCGTCAAGGTAACCACTCAATACACTTTTTTTTTTCTTTTTTCTTTTTTTTTACTGTAATCCTGGTTGACATACACGGAATGTTTTCCCAAACTACTGTCTATTTGTCCTGCATATCCACAATATGGTATTAAAAATGACCCGGAATCGACACAACACCTAAAATGAAACATTTCTCACCGACGAACGAATGTCAAATCTCCCGGTGGAAAAACGCGAATAAAAACAGAATACCAGAATACTTGCCAAAACACATAAAAATAGTATAATAAAACTAAAAGAGTGCATTACATACATGAATTCGAGGGTAACTGTTACCGAGACCGACGCACCCTCCCAGTTCCAAAATCAGATTTTTTATATCTTTTCTCTACCCAACGATCTTGGGGGGACCGGGGGTTCAAGGGGGGGATAATGGATGGCACTGGATGTCAATAGGAACTTGCAGAAATCGAAGAAAGTGATTTATGAAACTTTAAAAAGTCGATTTTTCAAAACCCCGAGCCAAACATTGTCCGACGAACGAAAAAAAAAAAAAAGAAAAAAAAAAAAAAAAAAAAAAAAAAAAAAAAAAAAATATATATATATATATATATATATTAAAATCCCATCTTTGAGAGTCTACGGACCGACGCGCCAGTTTTCGGGGGGGGGGGGGGGGCGCTTCGGGAATAAAACCCGTCGTTCGGTAAAAATCTGCGGTGTTTCACATAATCCCCATTCCCTGGTGGTAATCATACAATGCGTCCTAACCAATAAACCAACCTAACCTTAACCCTGTGGGATTTATACAGTAGGATCTATATATTCCCTATAACCCCTGTGGTAATATATATGCCTAGCCAGGGGGCTACACACCCTGGACCCCTGTGGTAATATATAGCCAGAGGGCTATGCTATGGGTAAACCACATAACTTTATATAGTGAAACACCAAACGTTTCTTCGCTTCTGTCTATGGTCACAATTGCTTCGTTTCTAATAACTTTTTTTTGCCATTTGGGGCACTTGATGGGTTCAAATATCAGGCTGTGATAGAGACTAATGTCTATTTGTCCTGTGTATCCACAATATAAGGCCGCGGTGGCCAAATGGTTAGAGCATCGGACTCAAGACTGTCACGACGGCAATCTGAGTTCGAGGGCTCGAGTCACCGACCGGCGCGTTGTTCCCTAGGGCAAGGAACTTCACCTCGATTGCCTACCTAGCCACTAGGTGGCCAAGCCAGCCCAAGTCAAGTGCTGGTCCCAAGCCCGGATAAAATAGAGAGAATGATTACCTAAAAGGTACCACCGGCACTCTCCGTGGAAAGGAACTTGGGACCCTACCACGTACTCACTCCAAGAGCATCACAACATGAAAACTACAATTGAGTATCATGCTGTGACCACGGCGGCTCAGACATGAACCTACCGTTAAAAGAAGATCATCATCCACAATATGGCTTTTAAAATGACCCTGAATCAATGCAGCATTTGAAATAGCACATTGCTCACGGGCGTTTCTCAATGTAAAGGCATTGCACGGCCTGTTGAATCTCCAAAACACGTAAAAGATGTATAATAAAAGTAAAAGAATCCATTAAAGATGTGAATTTGGAAAAATAGGCACTGGTAATTACAAAATAATCATTCTCACAAGCACGTAGTAATACATGACTACTTGACAGATCGCAGTACTGAGTTACGCATCACATTTGTTTTGGTTCTCGCAAAATAAACATGGATGGGCATTTTGTCTCAGAGCGGTGTTATGCAGGGCCTATTTTTGTCATTTCCCGGTAAATATAAGGCCTCTGCAGATTTACTTATATTGCTTCCTACTCTATTTTTTATGCTCTACAAGAGGTCTCAGTCCGTCGCTCTCGGTAACTTTAACCAATTCGAGAAAACATACTGATAATTACAAAATATTCGTTCTCACAAGTGCGAAGCAATACATGGACTACTTAATAGATCGCAGTAACGAGTTATGCATCACTTTTGTTTTCGTCTTCGCAAGGGAAACATGGACGGGGACTAAGAAAATGAAGGGTTAATCATTTCTTATCTGTCCTGTATCTCCCTCATTTTCGATTTGCACACCCTTTGCCATAGATGAAAAGTGGCTTTGTTTTCGTCAAGGTAACAACTCCGCACACCTTTTTTTTTTTTTTTTTTTTTTTTTTAATGTAATCCTGGTTGACATTATATATATATATATATTATATATATTATATTATATTATATTATATCATATATTTATAGACTCCACAGAAAATTTTCCGTTGAGTCTTTGGCAACAGCGTAGGAATATTGGCAGAATTGCTGTCGTGATCGGCCTGGGGAATGTCCGACAGTTTCTAGTGTCCTAAGACATGTATCACAAATTTACTGAGAATACGCACTACCATCAACGAACTTTCCAGAAAGCTCACAGTATTGTTTACATTCGAGATATGAGTTTTTTTTTTTTCTTGGAGATGCAACTTTTGAACTTAAATTACACCACAACCAGTGGGGTTTCCAGTTTTATTAACATAGCCGACTTCTATGAACACTAGTCTATAATTCTATGATGCTTTCCTCGGTACCTATAGCGCGGCCTACTTAGTATTGCCATCATTTCTTTTACCGACGACTGCAATTCTTCATAATGCCTTACCTGAATGTGACCATAGTTAAAGATTAATCAACTTCATAATCAGGCCGCTAGCGTGACTGATATATGGCAATAAGAAACTTCCATTTACAATTCCAACAGCTGTAGCTTGATCATCTTGATCCCAAAGTATAAGAGATAGATTCTGAATATTTACATTGATGAAGAGGAAAGCGGAGAGGGGGGGGGGGCAGGAGAAATCTGCCAGCTGCCAGCGTCTCGTCCGCGTTGCTCCAACGGCACCTACCGTACCCGGGGCTCGCAAAGTCCCTTTGTCGTGAGTTTGAAGTTTGGTAACTTCCATTTTTAAATGCCAGGTTGTGGCGAGCCGTGAAATGGGTTGACATGATACCTTGGTTTTGGGACTTAGTCTCTGGAAGTGTGTCGCTCTCGGTAACAAATGACCAAATATGAATGAAATAAATAAGAACACAATAAAACGTTTAACTAGGAATTAAAACTTATTCAACTAATAGCTAAGAATGGAAACTAAATAGGTATACTGTAAATGCTAAGAAAAAATATAAAATAATATAAGTAATAAGGTAAGAAACCAAACAAAATGAGAAACAGTAAAATAAAGCTAAGACGGCCCAAAAATAATAAATAAATAAAGTCAAATGTTATACATACCATTGCATATTCTATTATAAATTATTGTCTGTAATTCCTGCCTCCCCCCAAAAGAAAAAAAAAACAAAAACTTGCGGAACTTTTATTTTGGCTCGGTGGATCTTGCAGCTATAAAGGGGCGATGCTGGAGCCTCTTTTAAGCTCAGAAATGCCCGGGGTAACGGCTCGTGGACCCAAGTCGACAGCGAATGGTAAACAAACATGGCGACAGCGTAGCCTCTGGTTCTATTTTAAAACGTTTAATTTTTATAACGCTCTCGTATGCTTTATTTTGCTGGTTATAATATATAAGTGGCCAAATTGGACCAAAATATGTAAACATAAGCACAAATAGCACAAATAAATGATACAAAAGGTTAACACCAAGAACTAAAAACAAACAGAAATATGTAAAAAAAAAATAAATAAATAAAAAAAAAAATAAAAAAACAATAATATATATACATATATATACAAATACAAATAAAAACAATACGAAAAACAAAATTAATAACTAAACCAACTAAAATTCAATAAAACGGTTAAAAAAAAAAAAAAAAAAAAAAAAAAATATATATATATATATATATATATATATATATATATATATATATATATATATATATATATATATATATATATTATATACCACGGGCTACTGTTACCTTTCCTTGAGAGGGTGCTTGGTCAAGAGAGGGCGCCTCACGAAAGCAAGGGGTAGCTCACTTAAAAACGTTCCCGTCACGACACCACGTAAACTCCCTTGATGATGGTTCCGAAGAGCCAAACGAACGGGCGGATGACTCGCTGGGTGCAGACACGATTTAATACAGGCCAAATAACTATATAGCCTACAATAATTGCAAACGTTGTCATGGAGTAACCGTGGCGTTCGTCAGAGGCAGGCGGACGCCCATACCATCGCTGCTCCGCTCGAGCTCTACGTTTCCTAAAATCCGTATTTTAGGAAACGTACTAAACCCTCGAAGACCTTGACATAAATGGTAATTATACAAGTAATGGCAATAATAATAATCATGATCATAAAATAATGATAGTGATAAAAAAAAAATCATAATAAGTGAATAAGAGAAAATTATAACAGTATAGTAAATACATAATAATGAAATGATACTGATCATACTGTTGATAACTATGGTGATGAATAAGATAATGATGATAATAATAAAAGATATATAATGGTAAATTTTGATAACGGTTATAATGATGACAGTAATAATAATGATAACAATACTATTGATAACAAGGATAAAAACGATAATGACAATGATAATAATGATGCTGATGAAGACAATAAAATGATAATAATAATAATAATAATAATAATAGTAATAATAATAATAATAATGACAATAACAGTGATGATATTAATTTTGTTCACAGTTTTCCTGCTGTGAATACTAGGAGTGAAGGGGAGTTTCTTAATTCCCCAATCTCATTTCATATTATAAGACTTTGTATAGAATGGGAAAAAATCACAAATAATGCAAAAAAGAATAAAGAATAAACTTTATTAATTAAAGACATGATGCCTATATGGTGTAACGATTTTATGTTGAAAACTACATTAAAACACTGCACGCAAGTGTGGAATCCACAATGAGGTTGAATATAAAGCTTAATCAAGCTGATAAAGTATATCAGGACGATAATGAAATTATGATAATGAAAGCCACAAGATTGTCATCAAACCTGCCTTTTCACAACAGTTCTCGTGTTTACTCTTGCCATGACATAACTCATGGTGGCAATCCGCTGTTGATAATCACTATCAGTGATATCTATTAATATTATCTTATAAATATCGCGTTTTTTATGGCTTCATATATCTTCATAATTTTCAACAATACATACTGATATCTTTTCCAGCTCATATAATCAGAAGGTTAAATAATAACTTCAACTGTAGAAGATAAACGTCGAAAAGATAGAGAAAGATAATTAACAAGTACAAACATTAAAGACTCTCAAGATACAGTAGATTAAAGAGAGGGTTATTAAAGTGCGGACACGAGTGTAAGCAAGGTCAAACGATGAGATGTCGTGAACACCGGAAAATCACGAACGAGACAGTTTTCCCTTTTCTTTTCGGGCCATTTTGGGTTAAAAAAATTTCTCGTGAACTGGTAAAAATTTACTCTCGTTAAATTTGGGGAAAAAAAAGGTGAAACCTACAACCCCACCCCACCCCTCCCACCGTTCCTCCCACCCCTTTGCCGAAGGCACTCGCAAGGCCCTTCCCCTTTCGAATTTTTGTCCTCTCCTCTTCCCCCAGCCTACCTCTCTTTTCCCCCTTTTTTTGGGCCATTCGGTGCTACACCCCGGGGGGGGGACCTTTGGGCCCTTTTAACCCCCTCCCCCTAACGGGCAAACTCCCTGCCTTCTTTCAACCCCCAAACCCCCCCAAAAAAATTTTTTTTTTTCCCCCCAAAAAACCCCCCCTTCCCCTTCTTTTTTACAACAACAAAAAAAAAAAAAAACCCCGATCAGCCCGAGTGAAGCACCCCCTCACACCTTCCTTTGAAAAAATTTCCCTAATTTTTTTTTTTTTTTATAAATTTTGCCTTACATTTAAAAATTTTTTTTCAGAGCAAAAAAATTATGTCCCTTTCAATTGTGTTTTTTATTTTCCGGTAATTTTTTTTATTTTTGGCAGATTCATAAAATTTCTGTTCTTTTCTTTATTGGTATGCTTTAACAAGTATTCATTTTATAGCTATTCGTAATATTTTGTGAATAATATGTATTTGGGTTTTACATTTTATTACTACCATGCAATATCCAGATTTAGTTTCCCGAATAAAAAACTAACCTACTACCCGACCCCTTCATGGTTTTACCTTAGGATTTTGAATTGCTCTGACCGGGTTGTAAAAGGCTATGATCCTTCACAATGGTGACAGAGGGTAATTTAAAATTTTAACGGGTAACTTTTATTTCTAAGAGTGACAACAGTACAGGAAACACGAGACATTCTATAATGTTGGGTCGCAGGTAGGCAGCTTAGCCCCCGGGGGGGCTAAGGACCCTTTCCGCGTCGGGTGTGGTCACGAATTTTTTAGGCTTTGGTTCTCCCGGGATAAGTAGTGACCCTCCCAGCTTGAAGGCTGAAACAGCTGGAGGAAGGGGGGGGAGCGAGGTGAGGTCACCAGTCCCGCTGTAAGTACACTGCTCGGCCACCTACTTTAGCCTCGCCCTCGAGGATCTTTGATTTGCCTAAGGGTGACTAACCTGGGTGGTCATCTCGTTTTTGTGGTTGTCCTGGTGCATTTCTGGTGCTGTCCCTGTCATCCTCATTCCTTTTCCTGGTGTAATCTTTGCCCCGACTCCAAAACTCCTCGAAAGTCTCGCACAGCCTCCTTTACTTTAGATTCATTAGACCCCCTCGTGTCCTTGTCCCGGCCAATCGGCGGGTCCCCGTCCACCTCCTCACAGATCTCGTCCAGGCCCCCTTTGGGGGCAGTCGTCCTCTCCTTTAATCTTTTATCTGATCTCAGGGGGTAGGGCAGGGGCGTCTTCATTGGATCTCGGGGGGTGAACCT
The DNA here is from genome assembly GCF_015228065.2 of Penaeus monodon. Lineage (NCBI taxonomy): Eukaryota > Metazoa > Arthropoda > Malacostraca > Decapoda > Penaeidae > Penaeus > Penaeus monodon. The sequence goes on from NC_051391.1 coordinate 57,893,420, forward strand.
GTGCTTCGAGTCCTGGAGTTTACGGATCTGCGGGCGTCCACCAGGCGGCCCATCCACAGCATCCCGGGGGACGGAACTGCGTTGGCAAGTTTTTGGCCCTTACTTGATTATGGGAAGGGCCCTTTTGGGTTTTTCCCAGACGTCCCTCCCCCAGCATCCCAAGGTGGGACGGTTCGGAGCAGGATCCTCTTTCGGTGCCCTGTCGGTATCGTCGGTCACTGCCCAAAAAATAGTCGGGGAACCAGATATACATGTAAGGCCCGGTAGCAAGAGAAAAAGAAAGGCAACAGAGAAGAGGGGGTGTTTAAATACCACATCGATTTTTAAAAATTTGCGTTTTTTTATTTTTGGGTTTTAATTTATTTTCGTCTTTTTTTTGTTTTGTGTTTCATTTCACAAAAAATAAAGAAGAAAAAAGAAGAGGGGGGAGCAGTACGATCGCATGGAGCTGCTTTAACTACCAACCATCCTGAAGATAGGAGTAGATAAGGGAAACAACAAAAAACAATCTAAGGATTTTCTGAACCCCTGTCGTCACACAGAGAAAAAATAAATTTAAATTTTAAAATTTTATGAGTCACTATTCACGACTGACAAAATTGGGGCTAAAGAGATCATATAAGTCTTTACGCCGGCACTAAGACAGCAACCAACCCTAATAAGAAAAGGTTCAGTGTTTTTTTCCGCGTGGAGAGGGGTGGGGTGGGTGTATGTGGTTTGGGGGTACTGCTAGCATGAATGAGAGGGGGAAACGGGGAGTGACCTCACACAGAGAATGAACACAAACCGGAATTTAAATTCACTATAACAAAGAAGTAAATAAAAAAAGCTAGCATATAAAAATTTTTCAACTACTACATTGAATTCAACATTTTAAGAATGAGAAGAATGGTGAATGAAAAACTATCGCAAGCTAGTTACCCAAACAAACTTCTCGGGGCAGCAAACTGAACGCCAAGGGACATGTCAGCTATGCATTTTGATTTACGAAGGGGGAATCCTATACCAAAAAAGCCCTACATTGACTGAAGCGACTCGAGCCCGGAAAATTTTAAATAAACTGCTCTTTTCTGCGTAGTGATTGGAGCTTGTACATTCCCTTTGGAATTTGAATCAATGATCACCTGGGAATTTCCAAAACAGCTAACGATTAAGAGGGTGGAAAGGTGTGATTAATAGGGGAATAATTATTCTAGCTTAAACCCTAGTCCTACATTAATTAATGGACATAACGCAGGCAACCGATCAAAGTGCCA
>NC_051391.1:57894775-57911131 GCF_015228065.2 Penaeus monodon
TACATTATATCAAAATCATATATAAAAATATTTAATATTTTTTTATTTTTTATATTATATATAATATATATAAATATATTATATATAAATATAATATATATAAAATATTTATAAATATATATATAATATATATATAAATATTTATAAACATATTATATAAATACATATATAAATACATATATATACATATATATACATATATATATATATATATATATATATAATATATATATATATATATATAGATAGATAGATATATATAGATATATATAGATATATTTGGCTAGTTCGTGGCTCGTTGTTCACATTGAATCTGATGGCCATCTCCCCAAGTGGTCCCAGGCCTCCATTATTAAAGAAGGTCTACCCCACGACAAAGGAAGATGGTAGTAGCGGCGTTCATACACACAACCAACAACTTCAACACCGCAACAGGGAGCCACGAACTAGCCAAGGTCGTTGCACACCTGATTACCGACGTGACCTCACCGGTTAGTTCTTGTATATATACCTCTATGTAGCTCTAGTCTTATATGCCCTGATGAAGCAATAAATGCGAAAAGGCCTTCGGCATATTCGTGTGTTTTCTTGTACTTCCCTTCGTTGTTCTACTCGCATATATATAAATAAATATAAATATATATATATATATATATATATATATATATATATATATATAAATAAATATAAATATATATATATAAATATATATAAAGATATATATATATATATATATGTATCTAAATATGTAGATAAATATATATAAATATATATATATATATATATATATATATATATATATATAATAATTCATCCACACAGAGAGAAAATACATTTAGTGTAGCACTAGTGCAATAATATCTTCATTACCATCCTCATCGTTGCTTAATAATATATGATAGAGTGCAACATGAAATTTCAGCTTCCCGTTTTCTTCCAGTTTTAAACCAAGCAGAGGCGCTCCTCACGCTCATCAGTGAGGGCCGGAGTCATAGGAAAGTGGAACACGACAGTTTTTGATGGTGGAAATAAGGCCTCATTTGTTCTTTACATTTATATATATCTCTATATATATGATTTGAGATAAACAATAATTTGATATCTGAAATTCTTGATCACGGATAACGTCACCTATCTATCGTTACTGATTCGCCTGCCTATTTTTCCGCTCGTCATTTCGACCCCAGTGACCTACAACATTATGGCATACACATGAAGTCTATTTCTGTTACAGACTCCGTGGCTGTTAACCACGTGGCTCTAAATCCTAAATAAGAACCATTCACTCAGTAAGGGTGTAGATGACGATGTTATCTACACCTCACCTGACCCAACAGTTCATGATCAGCGTCCGGCATGGTAAGGTCGGACTAGTTGTCCTCCTCCGGGCGGGTTGACCCAATCCGTGACCGGAGAGTTTGTGACCAGAACTCGACGTAGCAAGGTCGGGCTCAGCGGGTCATCGTGACCCTGCGCAGTGCTTTTACCCTAAGCCAGGTCGTAGCATGTGTTTACCCCTTTACATGTGTTGTGAGTCCTACATACGTTGACTACCACTGTTTACCACTGTACCCGTTATATCTGGTGTCAGGGTGGTTGCTTCGTCCTTTCGGCTCGCAGCACGAATGCAACACCTTCGAAGAAAAAACGCTCAACTGCTCCAAGACATGTCTAAGAAAAAAAAACAAAAAAACATGTAAGTACATGTTTGGGCCTCCCTTCCCCTTTTCTTATTTCTTTTCCATTCTTCTGAAGCCGTTGGTTTTTGTTGGGTAAAATGTGCTAAATGACAGCAAATGTCACGTTCTCACACTATTCTTTTGACCTCAGATTGCATTAACCGCAGTATGTGGTCAACAAACATGAATATCGTTTGTTAGTTAAGTAGTTAATTAATTTCTCTCGTTATTAGAGATTTATGTTGTTTCAACTGCAACGAATTTACCGCGTTCGTGATATTATCTTATCACAAATATTTAATTTTTATCTCGTTCCTCCCCTCGCCCCGACCTGACCTCACTTTCTCCCTTCTGGTCAGTTAGGACATGGAAAGGGTCAAAAGATGACCGCTTGTTTTTCCCGTTAGTTAAGTAGTTAATTAATTTCTCTCGTTTTTAGAGATTTATGTTGTTTCATCTGCAAAGAATTTAACATGTTCGTGATTTTATCTTATCATGAATATCATTTCATTTTTATCTTGTTCCTCCCCTCACCCCGACCTGACCGCCCCTTTTCTTTCGCTTGCAGTCACTTGGGATGAGGAAAAGGTCAATAGATGACCAGTTGTTTTTCCCATCTTGACCTAACCTCACTTCTCTTTTTCCGGTTAAACCTAGGGGATTAACTGTAGCACTGTTACATTGCTCATTGGTGACACGTTCTATCGGCGCTAGAACGGAGCTAGTAACGCAATTTTATTAAAATTTGTTATTTTGATTATAGCGTAGGATCTCCCCCCATATCATAGTGTACAGGATTGCCCGATATTACCTAGGGATGCGTAAATCCCTAATAGATTTCCACTCCGACGTTCGACAAGTAGGTACATGTAAAGTTATTCGTTCGATTCTGCAATTTTTGAGTCGGTGTGGCTGACTGACGGCGTCCTGCCTTTGTGTTACTAGGCTTAGAAGTGGTCACTGATGTTTCCATGCACAAGATCCCTTCCAATTACATTGTTCACAAATTTTCAGAACTTCACTATTTTCATTGCACTGACCATCTCCAAATGTATATTGCCTAGCATTAAAATATCCCATGCTTATTGTGCCATGACTCTGAAAGTGGGGCAGTGAATCAGTTTGAAACTTTCTACACCTTGCGTAGAAAGAGAAAAATCCAGAGGCTGTTCAAATATGTAAATGCTGATTTTGTACATTGTCAGTTGACTGCACAGGCTTATGCGGTATGGTATCACTGACATAAGTCAATAGGTCTGTTATTCCTGTTGTAGCACGACCCTGCAACCTGAAGTTCAGCATAGTTTCTCAGGTTGTGTCACATCAGGTCCACAGCCATGCCGTGCTGATTGGACAGCGGGCTCCCCTCGTTCCCTGCACACTTACACAGCGCTCGTGTACTTAAGCCGTTGATCTCCGACTACACCTCCAGCACCCAGCCATGCCTGTGGCACTCACACCCACAACAAACACTAAGATAAGACACCAGTCCAAAATAGTAGAGGCCCAATCATCATCTATATTGTGTTCGGATTGGAGTGGTAGCCTCTAATTCTAAGGGAGGTTTTTATTTTGGTAGCTGATGTGAAGGGCTCTTGTAAACAGATAACGTCAACATTATTGTTATGAATATAGTAAAGCAAGTCATTGATTCTATGGTTTACAGAATGTATATTCCAAGAAAGAAAAGTAATTGTTTTCTTGACCCCCACCACAGCCTATGATTAACTGAATGGTCAAATTTGTGTTTGATGAAGCCCTTTAGTCTGCATACTTCTTGTACAGCATTGCATATTTGTGTTGCATCTTGTTCATTTGCATAGATTCTGTGCACTTTCATCATATTGATATTATACGTTTAATCTGTGCCTGATATTATACGTTTAATCTGTACCTGACATTATTTTCTGTGATGTCCCACAGTTCTTCCTTTTGCTGCACATCTTCGTTGGCGTTATTTTCACTGTCAATGTTGTCTTTTAGATGATTCGTCGAAGGTATCGTGCTTAATAATATCAGACACATCATTTGTATTTTCAGCATCACTAAAGTAATTAGCATATTTACCCTGTCTACACTATCACTTTTTCTTTATATATATATATTTTTTTTTTCTTCATTTCAGCAGGATCTTGCCTGAGGCTTGTTATTTACTTGGCCATTTCCTTGATTTTTTCACCATTGTGGCACTGTCACCTGGAATGGGGAATCCCCCTGGCTGGGAATTCCTGTGGGTTGATGACGTCACACGGCACTGGGTGGGGTGTTGCTGGGCTGGGCATCGCAACTCCACTGTGGATGGGTATGGTCAGGGCGGGGGGGGGGGGGGTGCGCATGGCGGTTTGCGGAGGCAATTATGGTGCCAGACCGTCACACCTTGCACTCTGCACCTAATGCACCTCTTCACGATGGTGATGGTGTCTTCGTCGTCCTTTTCATTGTTTCTTGCATGGCATCTCTTTGTCTGGTGAGCTTCACAAACAGCACAAGCCATTTCTTTCCTACTATATTTAGCGATGTGGCCATAACCATGGCACCTCTGGGCACCATGGTTGAATGGAGCTTTCAAAGAATTAGCATTCTTTAGGTAGCGGATGTTCTGTGATCCATACAATGATGATCATATATAAGGGCTGTACAACATTGCCAAAATTACTTTCCATAGACATGATCTTCCCTTTAATGTTTACATTGGTGGAGAATCCCTCCCTGTCTAACCATATCAACCTCCCCATCAATGTCAAAACTGTTGGTGTTTAGGACATCCTGCCAAACACTGCCGTTCCACAGCCTGATACCCTCTATGTGCCCAATCTGGTCATAAGCAATCAAACTGCTCTGCACGGTCACACATATGTGCCCCCATAATGCATTTTATAAGGTCTGCCTAACCTACAAGTTTGAATGTGAGGTGGCAACTCTCAGATTCAGACTTGGTCTCAATCAATGTGAAGCCAGACAGGAAACACGTCGACGAGGTTTTTCTCTTACCCCTACTCCAGTAATTTCACTCACTCTGCCCCTCCTCCCTCCCAAGATGTTCCTACACCCTCCCCTATACCTATACCTCCTACATCATACTTCCCCACTTCTACCTCCTACCTTCCTCAGTCAAATTCTTTTGGCAGTCTAAATCCGGGCAATACAATCTCTACTGCAGCTCCAGCACCTTCCCCTCTCCCTCCACACACTACCTGCAGCAGACAGACTAAATCCCTTCTACCACACACTCCCCTCCAAACTACCTTTGCCTCTACTCTTCAGATACCAGTCTCCTCTTCCCCCCTCATAAGAAAACCTTTGTCTCACAAAATCCCCCAATCAACTCCAGTACAGAAACTCTTGAAGATAACCAAAACTATCAGCTCGAGACCCAAACTGACACCGGAACCCCTCATCCACCCTCAAATTCCACAACTCCTGCTCCCTCCACACTCAAAGTGACTGCCGATGTCCATCCTCTTACTCATATTCTCCCTACACCCCTTTTTCCTACTTCCCAACACAGCCCATCCCCCCCAGCTCCAGCTCCACCTTCATTAACTCCCCCTTCAATCTCTCTATCCCTTCCACTCCTGGATAAATATCTGAATCTGTGATATCACTATACCCTTCCCAGATCCTCTACCTCCTGATACTACACCGCCTCCCCTCTCTCATTCCTTATCTCACACCCAAGCTCTTTCCTCACGCACTAACTGTTATCACTTTAGATCAACTAAGTAATAGCTCTCCTTCATTGGAATATTCACGGTTTCTGTTCACACAGACTTGACCATCGTCATAATCTTTCTTTTTATAATCCATTCATTATCTGCTTTCAAGAGACTTTCCTCACACCCTCCTATACCAATTCCCAATTACCAGTTTCTCTTCCTCACACTCTGTCTCATCTGTTCTTATCCATCAGAAAACACCTTATGTCATACCTCCCTTTCAAACCACTGTCCCATGCAGTTATTCACGTCTTCACCGTTGGATCACAGTTATTTCAGTCTACTTCTCCCCTTCCCACCCCATTGACTTTGTTGCCTTTGAAACTCTAATTATCCAACTCCAGCCACATTTCTTCATAGTTGGAGACTGGAGATGGAGACACATGCCCAATGCAGTTGGGGATCACCCTCAGCCCTTGCCTCAACTAATTTTGCATATTCTTTTCTTCTCTCCCTTTACCTTCTCTTCTTCATCCCCATCTTCTGTCCACATCCTAAGGTGTGAGAGCCGTGCTGAAAGAACGAAAGGCTGGCTTTGTGTCTGTCCTGAATGGCCTCCCTATGTTAATCACCTAGCCCTTACTCTTCAAGGGGACCCTGAAGGGTAGACCATTTCCTTTACTCATTTATTTGAGGCTGATCATGGCCAATAATGAAGATTTTTTACCTTTAGTAGGGGCAATAAGTCTTGACCTTTCATCAACTAGCCTATGTAAATTTGATTTCTTCACCCTTATTGTCTCGTCTTACTCCTTCCATCTCAGCAAACCTTTTAAGTACTCTTTTTGGCCCAGCCAAGCAATGGAGTTGGTTGTGGAGGTTTGAAAAATGAATATTTTCATATAAGAGGGAGAAGGAGACAAGTAATCTTAGCAGTATTGGTGGAGGACTTAGGGGGCCTCTAGCGGGAATGGGTACTCCAACATATCAAAAAGTGTGAGTAAGGATTGTAAGAAGGACAATGTTGAGAGGGTGTTTGTAGGAGTGGACAGAGAACTAGCGAGGAGGGGGTATGAGGGGTGAAGAGAGCGTTGTGAAAACTAGTGAGGATGTTGGGAAGGGGGAGAATGTTTGGGGGTTGCTGTCATAACTGGATTTGAGATTCGTAGCTGGACTTCAAGATTCGTACATTAGATGGGGCACTGGAAGAGGGGTATGAGTGAGGTGGACAGGAGTAATACGAGAGGGAAGAAAGTGGAATGGGTAATGGGGAGTTCTGATATAAGGAGATCTGTACGCTATGCAGGGCCAAAGAACTGGGAGCATTAAAATCAGTGGGGCTAGTTTGATAAAGGGGCAAGTTTTGATGGGCCTAATAAACGGTACATTATCTTCATTACTGGTCATGATAAGCTTGGAGTATGTTGTGGGGAGATATCTACCCCTCAGGGTCCCCTTTGGGGTGTAAGGGCTGGACACCTAAATGGGAAATGGCTTCCCCAGGCCGTTCATGAGTGGCTCAAAGTGTGCCTTTAATATTTTCAACGCGGCTCTCACACCTTAGAAAGTACATAGTAGAAGGGAAGAAGAGAGGGATATGGAAAGGGGAATAGAAGACCGTGCAAAATTAATTAAACCCCAGTCTCCGTCTCCAAAGCTCCCCCATGACAACAACGGGGCATGGGGCGCCGTGGGTATCAGGCAGTGAGAGCGAGAAGCAGTATGGGTTTGGCAGCGACACTGGAGAGAGAGACGAGGCAACAGGTAGATTTCTACCCCCCTGCCCCACTTTGTTCCTCTTCAGCATCAGTGTTTTCTTTATCATATATCTGCCGCGCTACCAGCTAAAGTAAGATCTTTAAATTCACGTCCCAATTAAAAAGATTTCTCATGTGCACACGGCCATCCCACGCTTTGGCGATGCAGGGGTATGTAATCTATCCAGTGTCTTTAACAAATGGACTTTTTTTGAAGAATAAATCACATCTTGCTGTACTGTAACATTATCACAGGCTACTGATTTGCAATAACCTGCCTTACGTAAGTGAGCATGCTTAATACTACCAATCCATTTTAATGCATATAACTTTATCATCATTTATATGCCTATATTTCCTTCTGTGCACTGGTGCAATTATAATCCTAGGCACCAAATCCAAGGTGTAATTCTAAAATACGTTATCAATATCAAGACACTTGTGAGGCTTGTAACTAGTCCCTTTTGCCCGCATTGTTGAACCAATACAGAAAACCTACAACCATCGTTTAACACCGACAATTAGTTCATTATCGATTACGCCAGGCAGCATAGAGCAAGAAAGACGGGGTAGGGCAGGGCAGGATAATGGCAGAATAAGCATTCACTGTAATACAAACCCCCACACAAGCACGCACGCATACCCACACCCATCACACACACACACATCCATCTATTCATCCATCCCCATCACACATCCAGCCATTCATCCCATTAACACACACACACACACATCCATCCATCTCCATCACACACACACACACACACACACACACACACACACACACACACACACACACACACACACACACACACACACACACACACACACACACACACACACACACACACACACACACACACACACACACACACACACACACACACACACACACACACACACACACACACACACACACATACATCTAAAAACCACGTAAGTACGCTTTGGGTCCCCTTCTATTATTTCTTTTCCCTTCCCTCCTTCTCCCATGTGTGTTAAGCCGTCGGTTTTGTTGGGTAAAAAGTGACAGCAAATGGCATGTTCTCACGCTATTCTCCGGACCTCAGATCGCATTACTGTGTGATCACAGTATGTGGTCAACAAACAAATATCATTCGTTAGTTAAGCAGTTAATTCATTTCTCTCCTTATTAGAGATTCATATTGTTTCAATTGCAACGAATTTAACGAGTTCGTGATTTTATCTTATCACAAATATTTAATTTTTATCTCGTTCCTCCCCTCGCCCCGACATGACCTCACTTTCTCCCTTCTGGTCAGTTGGGACATAGAAAGGGTCAAGTGATGATCGCTCGTTTTTCCTATAATTTGGTTGCTTTTGTTGACGCCTTGGGGATTAACCGTAGCACTGTTACATTGCTCATCGGCGCTAGAACGGAGCTTGTAACGCAATTTCATATAAATTTATTATTTTGAATATAGCGTAGGATCTCCCCATATCATAGTGCACAGGATTGCCCGATATACCCCGGGGTTGCGTAAATCGCCTAATTGATCTTTGCGCCGACGTTTGATTCATTCGATCAGCAACTTTGAGTCGGTGTGACCTGCAGTTACGTCCATTAAATAATGTAGGACTAGGACTTATGCTAGAATCATTATTCGCTTATTAATCACACCCTTCTCACCCTCTTGAAGTCACTTGGATGTTTTGGGTAATTCCCAAGCAATCATGTGATTCGTAGATAGATACCTGTAGGGAATGTCACGAGCGCCCAACACAGATATGCAGAAGAGAGCAGGTTATTTATGAATTTTCCTGGCTCGGTTCACTTCAGTGTACGGCATTTTGGGTATAGGATCCCCCCGTCGATGAAGTCTAATATGCATAGCTAGACATGGCTACCTCGGCAGTTCAGATTTCTGACGCCGAGAAGTTTGCTTGCTAAAAAGCTTGCGAATATTTTTTTTCATGTCACCATGCATTAATGCGTACATTCTGTCGCATATCATTATATGTTGAATTCAATGTGGTAGTTGAAATAATTTTTAGGTAGCATTGCTAATTTACCTCAGTTTTGTTATTGTGAAAGTTGATATTCGTGTTTGTGATTCATTCTCTGTGTGAGGTCACTCCCACTTTCACTCTCATTCACACACACGCACACGCACACGCACACACACGCGCGCGCGCGCTTACTCACTCACGCAGAACAAAAGACACTGAAACCTTTTCATTAATAGGGTTTGTTGCCGTCTTTTGCCCGCAGTTTTGTCAGTCGTGATGAGTGACTCGTGCACGATGTACAAAGTACATTTATTTCTTCTCTGTGTGACGACAATTGGTTTAAGTAAATCCTTGCAGCTTGCCGTTGTCGTTTCCCTTATTTACTCTCATATCTATCAGAGACGGTTGGTAGTTCAAGCCAGGTCGCTAGCGCTACTGACCTCTCCCTCTCCATTTTTTTCTTTATCTAGGTCAAGTAAAACACAAAATGGAAAAAAAAAGATGAAAATAAATTAAAAACCAACCAAGGAGGATCCTGCTGCAGAACCGGTCACCTTATGATGCTGTGGGAAGGACATCACCGGAAGATCGCCACAGGCCTGCGGACCAGGATGTTTGTCAGAGTAGGTGCTAGGCTGTCCCATGATGTAGTGGCCGGTGCTGCCTGCCGAGACGCCCGTAGATCCAGCGAAGGACCAGGAACTCGCCAGCGCAGGTATCAATCGCCCCAGGATGCTGCGGATGGGCGACGCTTGCCTGGACGACTGCAGATCCAGTCAACTCCAGGAGCTCGTCAATGCAGGTATCAGCCGCCCAGAGATGCCGCCCCCTGCCGGACACCCGTAGATCCAGATGAAGATTACAAGGACATGAGGACGAGCATGAAGCCAAGAAGGACCTGAACGAGATCTGTGAGGACGTGTGGACAAGGACGCCGCCGTGTTAAGCCTGGACGAGGACTACGAGGAAGTCTAGACGAATCAGATGTCAAGGAGGACCTGTGCAAGACTTTCAAGGGTGGACAGATTACATCGAGGACCAAGAAGAAGAGGACGACAGGGACGAGCAGCCACGAAGATGCACCAGAACAACTCACGAAAACGAGATGACCAGTGAAGTTAAGTCACTCTTGAGGCAAATCTAAGATACCTCGAGGACGTCACACACACACACACACACGTGCGCGCGCGGCGTGTGCAAACACATGCACACACCAGTGCAAAGCCTATTATCAGTTTCCATACAACATAGTCTCTCTGCATCTTTAAATTGTAAAGTGGAAGCAATTTCTGCCCATATCTCGTCTATATAAGATCCATTCATTTGACTACTCTGCGCTGCGACGCCAGTTACCTGCGCCTCGGTCTACGCCTGGCTTCATACATGGAATTTGATATTTATGTTAATTTTACGGATTCTTAGCAGTGATTATCATAGTCGTTCAAAGCATAAGGACTTTTCCATCATTTGATTTATCTTTCATAAGTAACTACGATATCCTTAGGCATAGTGAAATTGTCAATTTCCATAGGAAACTAACAGAAGAGTTGACCTCCGAGACAAGCATGGCCATGTATGCTAATAGTTGATAAATAGCGTACCAACAGTGCTAGTCTTTCAAAGGGAAAAAAATAGATAATATAGATACTATTGCAATAAAGTGCTACAACGACGTGGGAAATCAGGAGGAAAAAAAACCCTGATATGGGTACAAGATGTTAACTTGCGTCTGGCAGGGTCGAAGCTCGAGCCACTGGGCCCCTGGCGATTTCGCTCCTCAAGCGCTAGGGCAGTTTGACGGTTTGCCCAGTCAAATGTGGCCTCCATTCAGGTCCGCTTGTCTGGACAGGCGTCACGATCACAATGTATGCATCTTAAAAGTCTATAATGCTCCGCTGTTTGCTTCTTTTCAAGTAGTTAAGAGGAATAATATTTTCGATTGAATGCCAATACCACTTCAAAAATGTGAAATCAGTTTCATAAATTTGCCACAAACTATATTTCAGTTTTGAGTCAAAAATTAAAGCTAAAGATTATGGGAAAGCAATAAATAAAACATATATCAGTAAGGTTTATTGACATATCCAATAACATAAGTTTCACGGATGACAAAAGACTAGCACACGAGATAAATGGGAAACAAGTGATGGTTTTTAATCACAAGAAAGATTAAAAGTAAGGCATCTGGTAGTCAAACAATTATAACATCAGCATTTGTATTTCTCATATAAATCACATACATCAAATCAAAGACATTAATTTCCAATAATATATATCCAATAATTTTCCAAGTTCATGCTAAGAAAAAAATTCTTATTCAGATTTTTTTTCTAACCTCATAACAACTCAAAAAAGGACACCATCAACCGCTTTTAAATGAAATGTTTTACAAACCTGTTTTTTTTTTCTTAATATATATAAATGGCTATCACATATGACATTAAAGCATAAAGTTTAAATTTACCTTGAAATTTAACATAGCGTTCACTGTACCTTGAAGGAACCATCAAGGTTTAGGACACAACACCTAAATAAAAAAAATCACACCCGGTGAGCTGCAAGGCTGACAAGAGACGCTTTTCGAGGAGAAAGAAAGGACAAACGTTTAGGAAGTCGCATAACGTGTGAGAGAAGAACCAAGGGAGGAACAGAAAACCATGCGGGTTAGATTACACTCGCGAGCTGCTCCGGAGCTCGGTCAGTTATATTAAACAAAAAATATTTATTTCGACAATCCAAGTAACGATTTAAAAAAGCTAGAACGATAAAAAATACAAAGAAAACTATATATGCGAGGACATCTGCTGCAGTGCTACTTTGTGCAGTGGCTGAAATATACAGGCAGGATTACCAGTTGATGCGCAGTGAAGGCATTTAGCACTATTCTGAGCTAATTTCCTGTCTAGTCTCATGCTGTAAAGAATAAACTCCATTGTAAAATAGTCCTGAAAAAATACACTCAGCTCAGATTGGCTACTACTCTACCCACTACATACTGTGAACTATGGGCCAAAATACTAGCCATGGCTTTTGCACTTGGAAACCCTTCTGCTCTAAAATCTAGTTCTGGAGAACAATACTAAAACAATCCTTCTAGACGTTAATATACAAATTAAAAATTTCTCAAGGATCGTCCTTACTATTACTGTTATTACGCATGATAACGAAATGTTTTTATTTTTTGTCTAAGAGCCCAGATCAGACGGGGTTATCTACACACTGTCAAGTGTAACGCACCTTTCATCTGGGGAATTTTGTTCCTTCCAATAGTGTACAACTAACAATGAAAGAGCATCGAGGCTTAGTCATCTGGAATGGAAATAAGGAAGTTTAGAGAAGAGAAAGAAAAAAGTACATTGTAAAAAGAGGGACAAAAAAAGCTGTTGAGGATAAATCAAGTGAGAAAAGACTTTGAGAAAAAAAATGTGAAGAGCTGAAGGAAAAATCTCAGGTCACTGGTATTTGCATAAAAACTGTCAAAAATGCAGCTTCCACTCATGGAATTTCAGTAGCCTTAAAATTTAAGTCAGCGAAAACCCACTTGAAAATGAACTTATCTAAAATAGAAATAGCATCTCCCTTGACATTTATATAGCAAAAAATGTACAAAAGTTTATTCATCATTCATAAGAAGTAGGCTTCATTACACGATTCCAAACTTGATGAAAAAAAAATTATGGAAAAATCTATAAAGACCTTGATTATATGCCTAAAATGGCTGCACTACAGACAATAACAATGACTTTCAAGGGAAGTGTGGAGGGATGGAGTCAGTCAAAGGTTGAACTTAACTTCTTCATTAATCAAAAGTAAATCAATCCGTGTAACCAGACAAAATAATCCGTCCTAGAACAATATTGAGAACTTTTTTTCTTAAATATTATGAATAGTCTTATTTCCAAAAGAAGAGAAAAGGGAAGGCAAAATAAGCGGATATGAGTGAAGGGGGGAGGGGCCAAGAGTCGGGCTCGACTAATGCTACAAAGGCTTGGCCTCAGAGGAAACCATTAGTAGCAAGAACTCCCACTACCTCTAATCTTTTCCTTTTTTCACTGACCAATATCTTTATTACTACAATTTCCAGACTAATACACACGAAGGGGACACTACTACTCTATGAGGATAACGAGCATGCTTAGTAGTGCTTCCCTGCGGCGTGGAAGTTGGGAATGATCCACTCCCGCTGCCCCTTGCCCCGCCGGTAGTGCTCGCGCTGCCCGCCCCGCTCCCTCCCCCGCCTCGCCTCGTGGAAGTGGTACTGGTACCTCTCCTCCTCGTCGTCGTCGTCGTCATCGTCATCGAACCTAACGTACCGCCTATAGTTGAAGTGCTTTTCATACCGCTCACGCCCCCCATGACCGCGCCCTCTGGCCCGGGCCGCCTCTTCCGCGTGGGCCTCGCCTCGGATCTCCCTCCGGCCGCGGGCTCTCTCAAACTGCCATTCAGACTTAAGCTCTTTTTCACGCAATGTGTTTCGGTCCCGCGCGCGTTCAAACAGCCAGTCGGCCTTCTGACCCTCTCTCCGCCGGCTCGCACGCCCCTGTGCCCGTTTATCCAACCACTCCAGGTTGTGCTGCTTAGTGTGGTTCTTACCCCGTCGTCGAATAAATTCTTTCTTTGGCCCTGTGACTTCCCTGCGGTAGTTCTTCTTGGCCGGCTTCTGCCAATGTCTCATCAGCCCTTTCCTCTTCCTGTCATCATCATCATCATCATCATCGTGCTTGCCTCCTCGTCTCCTCTTGTATCTGTCATCATCATCGTCGTCGTCGTCATCGTCGTCGTCGTCGTCGTCGTATCTTTTCTTCCTGTAATGCCTCCTTTTGTGTCTGTAATCATCGTCATCATCATCGTCGTCGTCGTCGTCGTCGTCGTCGTCGTCATCATCGTCATCATCATCCCTATACTTCTTGTCGTACTTATTATACTGGCCCTTGTAGTATCTGTGGTTGTCATGGTGGTCTTGCAAGGTCCTGTCCCTCCCATCCCTGTGGTAGTGTCCGTCGTTGTGGTCCCGGTCGCCGTCCCTCCGGCCCTTGGCCTTCGTGCGGTCGCCGTCTCTCTGTTGCCGTTGCTGCTCCTTCTGCGCTTCGCTCTCCTTTTTCTCGGCTTCTCGTTCCTTTTTCCCTTTTCTTCTCGCTGAGTCCGTTCGCCTCGATCGGAGCTTCCTCCCCGCTTTTTCTTTTCTTCCTTCTCTTGTGCCTTATTTCTTTTCTCTCTGCCCCTCTTCTCCTCGGGCTGCTGCTTCTTATCATCCCCATCACCACCATCCCTCTCGCCTCCATCCTGCGGCAAGGGAGACGGGAGAACATCCTCCTGCTGCTCTTCCACGGCCTTTTCCTGCTGCTCCTCTTCCCCTCGTCTTCTGTCTCCACGTCCACTCCCTCATCCTCATCCTCAGTCTCGGGCTCTGCCGTTTCCTCGCTGTCTCCCCCCACAACCCAGGTCCTCCTGCGGCGCCTCCGGGTCCTCATCTACACTCACACCCTCATCAGCTCCACCTTCCACCTCAGCCTGGGAATGGATAAACTAAGTTACCACATCAACTATTACACAAGTTCAATATGTACTAAACGTATTTAACCAAAAGAAATTCCCTTAAAAAAAGGGGGGGGAACTCCCCTCCAAATCTTCCCCGGTCTTGCAAATGGGTCAAGGGCTGGAGCGCTCCGCCATGGTGTGATGGTCTTGCAACCCGGGGGCTTTTACCTTCATGAACCTTCTGGCCCATGTCCTTCAAAATTGTTCACCCCATTTACAATCACGCGTTCATCTTGGAAACGTGTTCTGCCCGGTTGGCGAATTCTCAGGGAGCTCAGGTCTTGAGCGAAAGGGGGGAAAAGGTTAAGGCTGAAGAGGGAAGGGAAAAAACTAAATTAAAAATATGAAGTTTTGAAATATCTATCCCCTTTGTAGTGGTCATTTGTAATCCCTGAAATATTTTTTAGGGGGGAAGATTCCCGAAAAAATAACTTTCATTATTTATATTTTACATAAGTGCATGTTTTTCACAACGATTTTTACCCTACATATGCATATAAGATCACTGCTTTACCGATTATCCGTTCCCCTTTTTGCCACTCTAGACATTCCACTGTTGTTTTTATTCCTTTCCGCAAAAGATAAGTATTTTTGTAACACTATCTTTTTCACCACCGACTGTCACATGCTAAACATCCCTTAGGTGATATCACAGTGCAATATGACAGGCAGACTCCCCGCGGGGGGGCCCAGGGGGCAACCCAGTTCCAAGGAGCGCCGACTCCCCCTTTTTTTTTTAATAAGGGGTCAAGACCTTAGTTGTTACCTTAAACCTTGGCAAAATTCATCGAATTCCCAAATTTTCTCAGGAAAACCCGAAAAAGCCCTTCATTTGGAAATGCAGGGGAAAAGCTTTAGGGGGCGTGGTTTCCGAGGCTAAATTTCCCCACTGAAGAAAACAAAGGACAAAATTTCCCGGACAGAACACAAAAATGAAAAATCCTTTGTTTCATTTCTGCAACCCGAAGGGTCTCGGGGGAGAACAAGAAGCAAGTCCCACCTTTTTTCCCCTTCTCGGACAAAATTTCCTGATTGGGGAACTTCCTCGAGCGGTGTCCAGCTTCTGCTTTACCTAAAGGAAGATTTTTTTCTTTTGTTTAGCTTTTTTTGGAAAAGGAGGCAAAAAAAGAGGAAAGAAAAAAATGAGAGAGAGTAAAAAAAATCTTTTTACATTTTTTTAGGGGGGGGAAAGAGGGAAAGGAGAAGAGAGAGAGGGGGGGAGAGGAAAGAGGGAAAAGGGAGAGAGGAAAGAGGGAGAGAAAGAGGAAAGAGGGAGAAAAGAGAGAAAGAGAAAGGGGGAAAAGAGGGAAAAAGAAAAAAGAGGAGGGAAAGAGGGAAAAAAGGGAGAGAGAAAAGAGCAAAAGAGAGGAGAAAGAGCAAAGAGAGAGAGAAAAGACAAAGAGGGAGGGGAGGAAGAGCAAAAGAGGGAAAAGAGGAAAAGAGGGAGAGAAAGAGAAAAGGGGGGGGGGGGAAAAAAGGGGAAAGAGGGAAAAATAAAGAGAAAGAGGGAAAGAGGAGAGGAATGAGGGGAAAAGGGAAAGAGGGAGAAGGAGAAGAAAAAGAGAAAAAAAAAAAAAAAAAAAAAAAAAAAAAAAAAAAAAAAAAAAAAAAAAAAAAAAAAAAAAAAAAAAAAAAAAAAAAAAAAAAAAAAAAAAAAAAAAAAATAAAAAAAAAAAAAAAAAAAAAAAAAAAAAAAAAAAAAAAAAAAAAAAAAAAAAAAAAAAAATTTAAAAAAAAAAAAAAAAAAAAAAAAAA
>NC_051391.1:57911231-57918058 GCF_015228065.2 Penaeus monodon
TTTCTCTCTCTTCTTCTCCTCTCCTTCTCCTCTCTCTCTCTCTCTCTCTCTCTCCCCCTCTCTCTCTCTCTCTCTCTCCCTTCTCTCTCTCCCTCTCCCTCTCTCTCGCCCTCTCCCTCTCTCTCGCCCTCTCCCTCTCTCTCTCTCTCTCTCTCTCTCTCTCTCTCTCTCTCTCTCTCTCTCTCTCTCTCTCTCTCTCTCTCTCTCTCTCTCTCTCTCTCTCTCTCTCTCTCTATTTATATTTTTCTCTCTCCTTTCTCTCTCTCTGTCTTTCTTTTTTATTTTTATTTTTCTCTCCTATCCCTCTCTTTCACTCTCTCTCTCTCTCTCTTTCTTTCTTTCTATTTTTCTTTTTCTCTCTCTCTCCTCTCCTTCTCTTTTGCTCTCTTTCTCTCTCTGTCTCTCTTTTTCTATCTCTCTTTTGCTTTGTATTTGTCTCTCTTTTTCTATTTTTCTCTCTATCTATTTATTTCTCTCTCTCTCTCTCCCTCTCTCTCTCTCTCTCTTCTCTCTCTCTCTCTCTCTCTCTCTCTCTCTCTCTCTCTCTCTCTCTCTCTCTCTCTCTCTCTATATATATATATATATATATATATATATATATATATATATATATATATATATATATATTTTTTTTTTTTTTTTTTTTTTTTTTTTTTTTTTCTCTCTCTCTATTTCTTTCTTTCTCTCTCTCTCTATTTCTCTTTCTTCTCTCTCTCTATTTCTTTCTCTCTCTCTCTCTCTCTCTCTGTATTTCTGTCTCTATTTCTCTCTCTCTCTCTCTCTCTCTCTTTCTTTCTTTCTCTCTATTTCTTTCTTTCTATTTCTGTCCCTCTGTCTGTGTTTCTTTTTCCTTTTCTTTTTTTTTTCTCTCTCTCTCCTCTCCCTCTCTTTTGCTCTTTCTCTCTCTCTCTCTTTCTATTTCTCTCTCTTTCTCTATCTCTCTATCTTTCTCTCTTCTTCTATTTCTGTCTCTTTTTTTCTTTTTCCTTTTCTTTTTCTTTTTCTCTCTCTCGTCTCCCTCTCTCTCTCTCTTTCTCTCTTTTTCTATCTCTCTTTTGCTTTCTATTTGTCTCTCTTTTTCTATTTTTTTTTCTCTCTGTGTCTTTATTTCTCTCTCTCTCTTTCTATTTCTCTCTCTTTCTCTATCTCTCTATCTTTCTATCTTTTTCCTCTTTTCACCAGCTCTCCTCTCTCTCTCTCTCCTCTCTCTTCTCTCTCTCTCTATCTTTTCTCCATTTCTCTCTCTATTTATCTCTCACTCTCTTTCTCTATTTATCTCTCACTCTCTTTCTCTATTTCTCTTTCGCTCTCTCTCTCCCTCTTCGCTCTTTTTCTCCCTCCCTCTTTCCTCTCTCCTTCTTTCGCTCTTTTCTATCTCCTCCTCTTTCCGCTCTTTCTCTCTCTCCCTCTCTCTCTCTCTCTCTCTCTCTCTCTCCTCTCTCTCTCTCTCTGTCTTTTCTCTCTTTCCCTCTTTCTCTCTTTCTCTCTCTCTCGGAACTACTTTAATTTAAATGACGTGATATTGATAAGGGTGAGAATGACTGAAGATTAGTTGATGCAAGGGATTGCTCATGGGTTGTGTAAAGGTTTAAAACTTTACCTGTGACAAAGAAAATGTATATACATCTGTATAGCTCTCTTTACTCTGTCTCTCTCATTTTTTCTTTCCTCTCTTTTGCCTCCTTTTCGCAATAAAAGCTAAACATAAGACAAAACTCTTCCTTTAGGTACAGCAGAAGCTGGACACCGCTCGAGGCAAGTTCTCCGAGATCAGGAAATCTCTGTCCGAGAAGTGGAAAAAGGTGAGGACTTGCATTCTTGTTCTCCCCCGAGTATCCTTCAGGGTTGCAGATAATGAGAACTGAAGGATTTTCTCAGTTTGTGTTCTGTCTCGTGGAGAATTTTGATCCGTTGTTCTTCAGTAGGGAAGATTAGCCTCAGTGAACCACGCGCCCTCAAGCGTTGCCCTGCAGTTCCAATGAAGGCAGTTTTCAGGTTTTCCTGAGAAGAATTTCGGAATTCGATGTAATTTGCCAAAGGTTTAAGGTAGACAACTAAGATGTCTTGACTCCTTTATTAAAAAAATAATGGTGGAGTCGGCTGCTCCTTGGAGCTGGGTTCTGCTCCTAGGCTCCCCGCAGGGAGTCTGCCTGTCATATTGCACTGTGATATCACCTAAGGATGTTTAGCATGTGACAGTCGGTGGTGAAAAAGGTAGTGTTACAACAATACTTATCTTTTGCGGAAAGGAATAGACAACACAACAGTGGAATGTCTAGAGTGGCAAGAAGAGACGGATAATCATGTAAAGCAGTGATCATGCCTATATGCATATGTATGTGTGAAAATACGTATGTGACAAACATGCACATTATGTAAAATATAGCAATATATGTAAGTTATTTTTTCAGGAATCTTCTCTCCTAAATAATATCTTCAGGGTATTACAAGATGACCACTACAAAGAAGGGATAGATATTTCTAAACATTCATAGTTTAATTTTAGTTTATTTACACCTTTCCCTCTTACAGCCTTCAATCCTTTTCCCTCCTTCAGCTCAAGACCCTGAGCTCCCCTGAGAACTTCGCCAACCTGGGCAAGAACACGCTGTCCAAGATGAATCGCGTGATTGTGAATGTGGTGAACAAGTTGAAGGACATCGGCCAGAACGTGTTCATGAAGCGTGGAAAGACCCCGGTTGACAAGACCATCAGCACCATGGCGGAGCGCCTCTCAGTCCTTGACTCGCAGTTTGATAAGACCTGGAATGATTTGGAGGTGAGTTCCAAGTTTTCTAAGGGAATTTCTTTTGGTTAAGTAGCAGTTTAGTACATATTGAACTTGTGTAATAGTTGATGTGGTAACTTAGTTTATCCATTCCCAGGCTGAGGTGGAAGGTGGAGCTGATGAGGGTGTGAGTGTAGATGAGGAGCCGGAGGCGCCGCAGGAGGACCTGGTTGTGGTGGGAGACAGCGAGGAAACGGCAGAGCCTGAGACTGAGGATGAGGATGAGGGAGTGGACGTGGAGACAGAAGACGAGGGGGAAGAGGAGCAGCAGGAAATGGCCGTGGAAGAGCAGCAGGAGGATGTTCTCCCGTCTCCCTTGCCGCAGGATGGAGGCGAGAGGGATGGTGGTGATGGGGATGATAAGAAGCAGCAGCCCGAGGAGAAGAGGGGCAGAGGGAAAAGAAATAAGGCACAAGAGAAGGAAGAAAAGAAAAGTCAGGAGAGGAAGCGTCACCGATCGAGGCGAACGAGACTCAGCGAGAAGGAAGAGAAGAAAGAGAAGCGAGAAGCCGAGAAAAAGGAGAGCGAAGCGCAGAAGGAGCAGCAACGGCAACAGAGAGACGGCGACCGCACGAAGGCCAAGGGCCGGAGGGACGGCGACCGGGACCACAACGACGGACACTACCACAGGGATGGGAGGGACAGGACCTTGCAAGACCACCATGACAACCACAGATACTACAAGGGCCAGTATAATAAGTACGACAAGAAGTATAGGGATGATGATGACGATGATGACGACGACGACGACGACGACGACGACGACGACGATGATGACGATGATTACAGACACAAATAGGAAGGCATTACAGGAAGAAAATATTACGACGGCCGCGACGACGACCCGACGATGGACGGACGATGACGACGACGACGATGATGACAGATACAAGAGGAGACGATGGAGGCAAGCACCGATGAGGAGATGAGAGACAGAAGAGGAACGGCTGATGAGGAACATTGGCAGAACCGGCCAAGAAGAACTACCGCGGGAAGTCACAGGGCCAAAGAAAGAATTATTCGACGACGGGGTAAGAACCACACTAAGCAGCAAAACCCCTGGATGGTGGATAAACGGGCACAGTGGCAGGCGAGCGGCGGAGAGAGGGTCAAGAAGGACGACTGGCTGTTTGAACGCGCGCCGGGAACCGAAACACATTGCGTGAAAAAAGCTTAAAGTCTGAATGGCAGTTTGAGAGAGCCCGCGGCCGGAGGGAGATCCGAGGCGAGGCCCACGCGAGAGCGGCCCGGCCAGAGGGCGCGGTCATGGGGGGCGTGATCGGTTATGAAAAGCACTTCAACGATAGGCGGTACGTTAGTTCGATGACGATGACGACGACGACGACGACGAGGAGGAGAGGGTACCAGTAAACCATTCCACGAGGCGAGGCGAGGCGGGGGAGGGGAGCGGGGGGGCAGCGCGAGCACTCCGGGCGGGCAAGGGGCCAGCGGGAGGGATCATTCCCAACTTCCACGCCGCAGGGAAGCATACTAAGCATGTCGTTATCCTTATAGAGTAGTAGTGTCCCCTTCGGTGGATTAGTCTGGAAATTGTAGTGATAACGATATTGGTTCAGTGAAAAAAGAAAAGAATTAGAGGTAGGGGGAGTACTTGCTCTAATGGTTCTTCGGAGGGACCAAGCCTTTTGTAGCATTAGTCGCGCCCGACTCTTGGGCCCTCCACCTTCACTCATATCCGCTTATTTGTGCATTCACTTTCTCTCCTTTTGGAAATAAGACTATCATAAATTTAAGAAAAAAAGTCTCAATATTGTTCTAGGACGGATAATTGTTGGTTACCGGATGATTACTTTTGATTAATGAAGAAGTAAGGTCAACCGTGGACTGACTCCATCCCTCACATTCCCTTGAAAGTCAGTGTTATTGTCTGTAGTGCAGCCATTTAGGCATTATAATCAAGGTCTTTATAGATTTTTCCATAATTTTTGTTTTTCATCAAGTTTGGAAATCGTGTAATGAAGCTAACTCGTTCTGAATGATGATAAACTTGTACATTTTGGCTATAATAAATGTCAAGGGAGATGATATTTATATTTTAGATAAGTTCATTTTCAAGTGGTTTTCGCTGACTTAAATTTTAAGGCTATTGAAATTCCATGAGTGGAAGCGTGCAATTTTGACAGTTTTATGCAAATACAGTGACCTGAGATTTTTCCTTCAGCTCTTCAATTTATTTTTTCTCATAAAGTCTTTTCTCACTGATTATCCTCAACAGCTTTTTGGTCCCTTTTTACCATGTACTTTTTCTTCTCTTATTCTAACACTTCCTTATCCATTCCAGATGAATAAGCATCGATGCTCTTTCATTGTTAGTTGTACACTAGTGGCAGGAAAAAAATTCCCCAGATGAAAGGTGCGTTACATTGACAGTGTGTAGATAACCCCGTCTGACCTGGGCTCTTAGACAAAAAATAAAAACATTTCGTTATCATGCGTAATAACAGTAATAGTAAGGACGATCCTTGAGAAATTTTTAATTTGTATTTTAACGTCTAGAAGGATTGTTTTAGTATGTTCTCCAGAACTAGATTTTTAGAGCAGAAGGGTTTCCAAGTGCAAAAGCCATGGCTAGTATTTTGGCCCATAGTTCACATTTATCTAGTGGGTAGAGTAGTAGCCAATCTGAGCTGAGTGTATTTTTTCAGGACTATTTTACAATGGAGTTTATTCTTTACAGCATGAGACTAGACAGGAAATTAGCTCAGAATAGGGGCTAAATGCCTTCACTGCGCATCAATGGTAATCCTGCCTGTATATTTCAGCCACTGCCCCAAAGTAGCACTGCAGCAGATGTCCTCGCATATATAGTTTTCTTTGTATTTTTTATCGTTCTAGCTTTTTAAATCGTTACTTGGATTGTCGAAATAAATATTTTTTGTTTAATATAACTGACCGAGCTCCGGAGCAGCTCGCGAGTGTAATCTAACCCGCATGGTTTTCTGTTCCTCCCTTGGTTCTTCTCTCACACGTTATGCGACTTCCTAAACGTTTGTCCTTTCTTTCTCCTCGAAAAGCGTCTCTTGTCAGCCTTGCAGCTCACCGGGTGTGATTTTTTTTTTAGGTGTTGTGTCCTAAACCTTGATGGTTCCTTCAAGGTACAGTGAAACGCTATGTTAAATTTCAAGGATAAATTTAAACTTTATGCTTAATGTCATATGTGATAGCCATTTATATATATTAAGAAAAAAAAAAACGTTTGATGGTGTCCTTTTTTGAGTTTTTATGAGGTTAGAAAAAAAATCTGAATGAGAATTTTTTTCTTAGCTTGAACTTGTAAAATTATTGGATATATATTATTGGAAATTAATGTCTTTGATTTGATGTATGTGATTTATATGAGAAATACAAATGCTGATGTTATAATTGTTTGACTACCAGATGCCTTACTTTTAATCTTTCTTGTGATTAAAAACCATCACTTGTTTCCCATTTATCTCGTGTGCTAGTCTTTTGTCATCCGTGAAACTTATATTATTGGATATGTCAATAAACCTTACTGATATATGTTTTATTTATTGCTTTCCCATAATCTTTAGCTTTAATTTTTTACTCAAAACTGAAATATAGTTTGTGGCAAATTTATGAAACTGATTTCACATTTTTGAAGTGGTATTGGCATTCATTCGAAAATATTATTCCTCTTAACTACTTGAAAGGAAGCAAACAGCGGAGCATTATAGACTTTTAAGATGCATACATTGTGATCGTGACGCCTGTCCAGACAAGCGGACCTGAATGGAGGCCACATTTGACTGGGCAAACCGTCAAACTGCCCTAGCGCTTGAGGAGCGAAATCGCCAGGGGCCCAGTGGCTCGAGCTTCGACCCTGCCAGACGCAAGTTAACATCTTGTACCCATATCAGGGTTTTTTTCCTCCTGATTTCCCACGTCGTTGTAGCACTTTATTGCAATAGTATCTATATTATCTATTTTTTTCCCTTTGAAAGACTAGCACTGTTGGTACGCTATTTATCAACTATTGCATACATGGGCCCTGCTTTTTTCCCGGGGGTCAAAA
>NC_051391.1:57936015-57942001 GCF_015228065.2 Penaeus monodon
GGTAAAGGAAACCGCATGAGGCCAGTAAGAGCGACCCGGAGAAACCAGACTCTAGCCTTGAAGAGTCTGAAGGAGCCAGTGCCAGCATCCCACCTCCCACAGATATTACTACATTGCTCCAGTGGATAATACAGGGGATGAAAAGAGGGAAGAAGCAAGTCGGAAGGAGGAGGAATATCGTAACAGGCGAGAAGAAGCCCGTCGGAAGGAAGAAGAAGCCCGTCGGAAGGATGAGGAAGCTGCCCGTTTTCAGGAGCTGATACTTCGCCTCACTCCCCAGCAGCCCGTAGATTCAACTGCGAGTTCGCCAGTGAGCAATTCTGCTGCATCCAACGCTTCTCACACTCCGCCAACCCCAAAGGCAACAATACAACCTCCGAAAATATTACCAGCAGATGCGAGTCCCCAACATTTCCGGGAATGGAAGCGTGAATGGTCCGATTATGCTGTCATGGTGGATCTCCCCAGTCTGCCATCATCAAAGCAGCATATACAGCTATGCATGTGCCTTACACCTGAGATGCGACGGGTGCTGGAGCACAAGTTAAATGTGCCTGCAGACCCAACATGTTCAGTAGATGATGTACTGACAAAGCTTGAGGAGCATATCAAAAATGCCTGTAATGAGGCGCTGTGACGGAAGGCCTTCTCCGAGTGCAAGCAAGCAGACGGCGAGTGCTTCGATGACTTTTGGATACGGCTGAAAATCGTGTCACAGGAGATAGACCTTTGCAAGGCTCAGGACCATACATGCTGTGAGCAGTGGATGAAACACGGCATACTAATGGGTATACGTGATAAGGAACTTACCCAGAAGCTCATTTAGATGGACTGTTCAGAGACATTGCAAGATGTTTTGGAGAAATGAAGGTCTCATGAATCATCAAAGACAGCATCATCTGCTTTGAGGGACTCAGTTTCATCACGCGCTGTTTCTCAATATAAAAGATATAAAAAGGCTGCCCTGAAGCAGAAGTCTAAGATGAGACCAAGCTCACCTTTGCCTAGTAAAGTCTGCAACTGCTGTGATCGTCAACATGAAAAAGGTCTATGCAGAACCACTACTTCCACATAACGTGCTTGTGGCAAGAAAGGCCATTGGAATTCTACTGCAAAGTGTCCTGCCAGGAATGCCAGATGCGAGGTCTGCAATCGGCAGGGACACTTTGATAAATGCTGCCCAAAGAAACGGAAGACTAAGAAGACAAAAGAAGAGGACACAAAGCAGAACTTGAAAGTAGTAAGTTCTGTATCCCCTTCAGTGTCACATGCCAGGAGTGTCACCTCTACTGCACGACCTAAACCTCAGCCTTCACCTAAAGTTTGCGTATCTATTCGGCATAATGATTCATCCCTGACACAGGTGCAGACACTACTGTCATTGGATTCAAGCATCTTAGTAGTCTTGGACTTTCAAAAGAAGACTTGGCACCACCGGCAGAGACATTGTACTATAATGCAGATGGGTCACAGATGCCACCAGTGGCTGGATCATTTTGTGGAACCATCACCTATGGCGACCGTTCGACTACATGTTGGATTGATGTCCAGCCTTCGCTTACGACCCCGCTGCTCTCTTGGAAGGAGTGCAAGGATTTGGGGATTGTTCCGGACTATTTCCCCAGGCAAATGTCGGATGTGCACATGGCCAATCGAGTCCATGGGATGGATAGTACGCCAGTATTGAACCCCACTCAGTTGCTGCCTTTACCGCTGGACCAGTTGAAGTTACCTGAAGAAGTAAGGAAGTATTTCCTGCATCAGTATGCAGACGTCTTGGTGAAGAAGGACGACTTGCAGTCAGGGCCACTCAAGACGATGATAGGCCCACCGATGAGAATTCATCTGCGGGATAATGCCACGCCCTTCGCGATTTACACCCCAAGAATGATTCCTTTGGCTTTTCAATAACCAAGGAAAATGGAGCTTGAGTCATTAGTGACCCAAGGCATCTTGAAGCCAGTAGACGATGAACCATCAGAATGGTGTCATCCAATGGTTGTTGTCCCAAAAGTGAATGGTGGTGTTCGTATTACCACTTACCTGTCAAAATTCAACAGGCAAGTCTCTCGCCCTGCCCACCCTTCTCCGACGCCATTTACATCCATCAGAAGTATCAGTCCATGGTCAAAATTCTTCACAACTGTGGATGCTCTTTGTGGTTATTGGCAACTACCCCTGCATGAGGACGATCAACACCTGACTACATTTATCACTCCTTATGGACGCTTCAGGTATTGTGACAGGGCACTTCAGGGAGTAACGAACTGCATCAAAGTTGTGGATGACATTCTCCTACATGATGAGGACTACATCTCACACCTTCAACGTGTAAAGGAAGTCCTGTTAAGGTGTCGTCAGCACAGGATAACACTTAATGCAGAGAAGTTCATTGTGGCTGCATCTGAGGCCAGCTTCTGTGGGTACAAACTATCAAGATATGGTACTGAAGCAGACCCAGAGAAGGTGAGGGCCATCACAGAGTTTCCTACACCTGCAAACTTAACAGATCTTCGGTCATTTATGGGCTTGGTAAATCAACTGGCTGAGTTTACACCCAAGATTTCGATCACTGCAGCGCTGGAAGATACAAGATGGTGCAATGTGGATCTCGTTTCTCGACAGACACAGAAACACGGTATGCGACCATCGAATTGGAAATGCAAGCTGTCGTTTGGGCTATCAACAAGTGCAAGTTCTATCTTCTTGGACTTCACCGTCCATTGGTTCCTATTTTGAACCATTATTCTCTGGATGCTATTGAAAATCCTCGCCTCCAGCGCATGAAGGATAAAATCGCACCCTATATTTTTACTGCAATGTGGCATGCAGGCAAGGAGTTGTGCATTCCTGATGTCCTCTCCCAGTCACCTGTGAGTCACCCAACGGTGGAAGATGGTACCTTCAATATTGAGATGGACACTTCTGTCAAGATTGCAGCTTTGCATGCTGTCAAGTCTGTTCAAGCATCAGATGCTATAGACGAGCAAGAGGATCTCTTCATGGAAGAATTGCGTATGGCTGCATCTAAGGATGCCTCATATAAAGAATTGCTTCATGTAAAGTCAGGGTTCCCCAATGACTGCTACAACCTGCCAAGTAACCTGCGTCCGTACTGGAAAATTCGCAGTGAGTTGTACAACGATGGTGACTTGGTGCTGTATGGACCTAGAGTGGTTGTCCCTGCTTCTTTACACTATAGCACCCTGGCTCGCCTGCATGATTGCCACTCCGGTGTGGAAGCTACAAAGCGTCGTGCGCAACAGTCTTTTTGCCAGGCATTAATGCAGACATAGTGAATACTGTTCGTGCCTGTGAGGCATGCCAGCGCCTACAGCCTAGCCAGCAACAGGAGCCGCTGCTGTTAGAAGACAAACCCACAAGACCATTTATGTCTGTATCCGCTGACTTTTTCAGTGTTACTGGGAAACACTTCTTGGTGTATGCTGACCGACTTTCTGGATGGCCAGTTGTCATCCCGTGTGGAAATAATGCAACAAGTGCTTCAACGATTAGATTCTTTCGGCACATGTTCCGTGATCTTGGTGTCTCCGTTCACCTGCGCACCGATGGTGGACCCCAGTTCTCCAGCCGAGAATTTGCTACCTTTCTTCAGCGATGGGGAGTGCATCATGTGATGTCAAGTCCCCATTACCCACAGTCCAATGGGCATGCAGAGGCTGCTGTGAAGAAAGTCAAGTATCTGATCATGAAGACAGCACCAAACAGGAATATTGACTGTGAGGAGTTCGACAGTGGCTTACTGGAATTGCGTAACACCCCAAATTTCACTGGTCGTTCTCCTGCTCAGATTCTGTGTGGTATGCCCCTTCGCTCCTGTGTGCCTGCCCACTCTAGTGCCCTCATAAAGGAGTGGCAGACCAAGGCTGAAGACTGCGACCCTCGTGCTCCAGTACATGCCAAGGACGTGAAGACCCGCTATGACACTTGCGCCCACTCACTTTCCAAGTTAGAAGTTGGGGCACATGTGCGAATCCAGGATCCCACATCCAAGCATTGGGATAAGGTTGGCACTGTCATGGGTATTGGCAAATCTCGTGATTATCACATCAGGCTTCCAAGTGGCCGTATACTATGGCGCAATCGACGCTTCTTGCGCCCTACACAGCTCATGATTGGACACTCAATTGATTTGGAAGAACAGCTGTCAGATGATGCACCTGGATCTTCCACCCCATCTGTGCCTGTTGAACCTCGACGTTCGGAACGCATCAAATCGAAGTCCGTTGAAGACTCCCGCTAGTGAACGTACAGGGGGGGAGGGAGATGTTGGTTGTGATAATGAAGTGAGTTGTGATACTTATGTGAGTTGTGAGTGCCATATTGTGATGCCGCCATATACGGGATATGATAACAACATTATCCACACTTTACAGCACTTTCAGTACCAGTATAGAGGCTTGCTATCAGGCCAATAATCTATGTCGGAATTCGATGTAGGCTGCAAGCAACCCACGACCAAACTCACGACGGCGTTCTACAATTACCTGAAGCGCTAGTATACGGTCTATCGTGGACTTGCCAGGAGTAAATCCAGACTGCTCCGGTCTCTGATGCCTCAGTAGGTGGTTGCGGATCCGTTTCAGAAGAATGTGGGCGAGAACCTTGCCTGGTATGCTGAGCAGTGTAATACCACGGTAGTTGCTACAATTACAACGATCCCCTTTCCCCTTCCAGAGAGGGATGACCACGCCCCTCAGCAGGTCAGGGGTAATGGTAC
Source organism: Penaeus monodon (assembly GCF_015228065.2). Taxonomy (NCBI): domain Eukaryota; kingdom Metazoa; phylum Arthropoda; class Malacostraca; order Decapoda; family Penaeidae; genus Penaeus; species Penaeus monodon. Next base: position 57,940,757 of record NC_051391.1, read on the forward strand.
CAGACTGCCAAATGGCAGTCAGAACTGTATGCAGGCCCCGTGCCATAGGTTCACTCCCAGCCTTTAGCAGTTCAGCAGGGATATCACATATGCCTGCAGCTTTCCCACTCTTCAGCTTGGAAATCGCCAGCCTAACCTCTGTTAGGGTAGGAGGTTCCTCGCTGATGGGTGGGTCCAGCACAGGTACTGAGACATCGCTTGCATCCAAGCTAACTGTTAGAGGGTCTACCTGGTACAACTGTTCAAAATACTCAGCCCAACGTTCACGAACCCCAACGTGATCCGAGATGATCCGTCCATCCGCTGATCGGACTGCAGTCATCTGTGAGGAGGGCTTAGGGTTCAGTTTTCTCAGGGCTTGGTAGGCGGGGCGAAGGTCATTTACGAAGAAATGGCCTTCGATCTCCTCAGCAAGATTCCTGATGAACTGTTCCTTGTCCCTTCTCAGCAGTGTCCGAGCCCTACGCACCATGGAACGACGCAAGACTTGATTCTTGATATATATATATATATATATATACGTATATATATATATATGTATACGTATGTATACATATATAAACATATATATAATACATAGATAAATATATATGTATGTATGTATGCATATATATATATATACATATATTTATAAATAAATACACATATGTATATATATGTATGTATGTGTGTCTGTACGTATATATGTATATATATATATATATATATATATATATATATATATATATATAATATATATAATATATATAATATATATAATATATATAATATAATTATAAAATATATATAAAATATATATATATATATATATATATATAATATATATATATATATATAATATATATTTTATATATATATATATATATATATATATATATATATATATATATATATATATATATATATATATATATATATATATTATATATATATATATATATATATATATATATATATATATATATATATATTTATATATATATATATATATATATATATATAGATATATATTATATATATATATATATATATATATATATATATATATATATATATTTTATATATATATATATATATATATATATATTATTAATATATTTAGAAAAATTTTATTAATATATATATATATAGATTATTATATATTAATATATATCAAAAAATTTTTATATTTATAAAAATTATATATATATAATATATATACATACAATAAAATCTATAAATATTAATTTTATTTTGTATAGCCCT
>NC_051391.1:57947101-57958294 GCF_015228065.2 Penaeus monodon
ATGCGACATACTTCAGTGGCTTCTAATGTCTCCAGGGAGATGGAATTCTGCCTTGCCCTCGGGCGTACGCCAATGGACTCCTGGGCTGCTTTGAGTGTTATGCGCCTGAAGAGCTTCCACAGAGCAACTGGGTCCGTCAGGTTGTCGAGTTCTGTGAATCGGTCAGAAACTGCAATGGTGAACCCACGGTCACACTCCCTTAGTCTGTCTGGTGAAACACCTTAGGGTGGCCACTGGAGGGACAGGGAATTTTGAAGTGGACCTGCAGGGTAGCCACAACCAGCCTATGGTCAGTGTCACAGACCCCTGCAGTTCTGGAGGATCCTCCATCGCGGGCTAACAAGAATGTGGTCAATCTCCTTGGCCACTGTACCTGTATCGCTGTACCACGTCCAGCAATGCAGGTTGGAGCACTGGTACCAGGAGCCAGAGATACTCATTTTCAGGGATCGAGCAAAGTCCTGGAGAAGGAGGCTATTCTCGCTGCTGGGATCAGCTCCCGAGCCATGGGGGCCGACAGGCATCTCATAGCCAGCTTGGTCACAGCCGGATACCGCATTGAAGTCGCCCAGAACAAAGCGAATATCTCGCTGGAGGCAACTGTCTGCCACAAATGCGAGTTTGGCGTAGAACGCCTCTTTCACATCAAGTTTACATACATCGGAGGAGCGTATACAGCAATAAGAGACACGAACCCAAAAGCATGCTTCAGTCTCAATACCATGGATGGGCAAACCAGCCCAAATCAGTGCTGGTCCCAAGCCCGGATAAAATAGAGAGAATGATTTCCTAAAAAGGTGACACCGGCACTCTCCGTGGAAAGGAACTGGGGACCCTACCACGTACTCACTCCAAGAGCATCACAACATGAATACTACAATTAAGTATCATGCTGTGACCACGGCGGCTCAAACATGAACCTACCGTAAAAAAAAAAAAAAAAAAAAAAAAAAAAAAAAAAAAAAAAAAAAAATAAATATATATATATATATATATATATATATATATATATATTATATGTATATATATATATATATATATATATATATATATATATATATATATATATACGTACGTACGTACGTGTGTGTGTGGGTGTGTGTGTATGTGTGTATGTGTGTATGTGTGTGTGTGTGTGTGTGTGTGTGTGTGTGTGTGTGTGTGTGTGTGTGTGTGTGTGTGTGTGTGTGTGTGTGTGTGTGTGTGTGGTGTGTGCGTGCGTGCGTGCACACGCATATTACCTGGTCTCGGATCCCCTTGGGGAAGGCGAATTCCCTCCTAAGGTCGTCCTTGAACCGACCGAAGAGCTGCATCTCGAAAGGACTGTCTGCAACAGGGGAGCAGCAGCCGTAACTCGTCGTCAGACACACAAACAAACGATGCGCACATGGAACTCATCATCAATAACGGTATGCTAATGTTTGAGCAGCCGTGGACCTCTCCACCATCCTTCGCCACTCAACTCGATCTTGCAGATATATAATATGCAGATATACAAAAAAAAGAAGAATCGCACATATGGAAATTCGCAGATACAAACATTCAACCATGAAAATACAAACACACAAGAAAACACACGGACATATACATACAAATACATACAACATACATTGGTAATGAAAGACACACTGACAGACATCATGCACACACATGCACACTGACACCCTTACTTTGGATCTGGAAGTGGTGCGGGCCGAGCAGGCCGGCAGACGCCGCCTCCACCAGCGAGAAGTTGTAGAGGGAGCCGCCGCTCCTGCCCACCCTCCGCCACTCTGTTTGCGGGCGCTCATGTGGTGAAGGGCCTGGCGCTCTGCGAGGAGCTGCGGGAGCCACGGAGCAATACAAGACACATGATTAGCCAAAAGTAATATAGATATTCCGCAAGACTCGTAAAGATATGAGGCTGATCACCTTCGCATGACCGGTTTTGAAGTGATGTGTGGATGTGAAATACATGGAAGGTCTGTTGTTAACCAAGTGTGCGAGGATTCAAGCTGAATGGGGATTACCTTCAAGGGTGGGAAGCGACAGTGCTGAAAACATTCTGAGACCTTTCTTCATCTTGGGGCTGACGAGAACGGTCACGTTGTAGGTGCGCCTCAAGCCCCACAGTGTGGCGTATTCCCCCATTAGATTCCCCAGGCGACCCTTCGGCTGGCACGTGAGCACAGGCAAGGAGTAGCCGTGCCAGCTGAGGTTCGCGAACCTCACTCTCCTGCTGGGCGGTATCAAGATAACGGGCGCCGCGTTCGTGTGCGGTACCGGGGTGACGGGCGCCGCGTTCGTGTGCGGTACCGGGGTGACGGGCGCCGCGTTCGTGTGCGGTACCGGGGTGACGGGCGCCAAGTCTGACTTTTCGTCCTGATAATATATTCAGAATGATATATGAAGCGGCATAGGTGTGCTCGCTCTCGACAAGGAATTTGTATAACATCTGACGTCAATTCGCATCAGGTCATTTGTGTCTGCTGACACAGCTCACTATATGCTCAGTATGTATGTATATACATACCGATCATGTAGTAATAATAATGATAATAATTTAGTTTGAATTCATTTTGTTTCAATGGATGTTCTTGGTGTGACATTCTGTCTGTTTCATTTTGCTTCTAAGTTATCTCCTGTGTGCAAGGAATGGCTGGGGTTACCATCCACTGGCGGCGAGAGATTTGAACGCAGGTCAGCAAGAATTTTAGACGAGATCGCTACCGCTGCACCACACAGCACATAGTATATATATACATCACACGCATGCATATGTATATATATGTGTATGTGTGTGATAATAATAATAATAATAATAATAATAATAATAATAATAATAATAATAATAATAATAATAATAATAATAATAATAATAACAATAATAATAAAACAATAATAATAACACAATAAACAGACAGCCATAATTTGACTGAAGTCACAAAAATCTGTCACACCAAACCAAAAATTATTGAAAAATCAGCGCGCGTGATCACATACGCGCGCGGGCGATGCGCTTGTGCATGGATGCACCCACGCACTCGCATGCGGCGATTGGTGTGTGCACTTGCACTGATTTTTCAATAATTTTGGGTTTGTTGTGACAGATTTTTGTGACTTCAGTCAAATTATGGCTGTCTGTTTGTTGTGTTTATAAGCTGCCCCCTCTGTGTAAGGAATAGCGAAAACGCTACCACTGCCATACATAACACACACACACACACACACACACACACACACACACACACACACACACACACACACACACACACACACACACACACACACACACACACTAACATATATGTATATACTTATTTATATCTATATCTCTATCTATCTATCTATTCATCTATATATACATACACACATATGCATATCTACATACATACATACGTATATACACATGTACGTATGTATGCATGTATATAAACATATATGTACAAACACACACACACACACACACACACACACACACACACACACACACACACACACACACACACACACACACACACACACACACACACACATATATGTGTGTGTGTGTGTGTGTGTGTGTGTGTGTGTGTGTGTGTGTGTGTGTGTGTGTGTGTGTGTGTGTGTGTGTGTGTGTGTGTGTGTGTGTGTGTGTGCGCGCACATACTGTATATGTGCATGTATATAATGTAATATATATATATATATATATATATATATATATATATATATATATATATATATATAATATATACGTACATATTTAAATACATATCTATAGACATACATACATGTGTAACATGTATGTACGTGTTATGGATCTAAACGATAAAACTCACTAAATGCTCGGTTTTGTATTATGTTGTTTTAAACGGATAGGCCTAGCAGTGCGAATAGAGTAATTGGAACTATACACATATTAACTCTCCTACGAGAAGCCATCTCCGCACAGGACCGCGCTGTGAGTGCCCCAAGAAAAGCTCGACGAAGGCGACATAAAGGTCCTCACCTCGCTCGGGCGGAGCGCCGGCGCCGTCAGCCCGTCAGCTACTGGGTAAACTGCCACCCGCAAGCGAAGCATGTCTGCCAACACGAGGAAACACAATATTGAGGCAAGGGGGAGAAGCACAGGGATATCGCCTCTTCTATCACGTAGAGGCGATAGAAGAGAAAGAGGCAAGAAAAGACAGACTGCGCTTCCGCTGAAGAGGCTTAGGCTTCTGTTATGGCCGTCAGTCGCACATGGAGGCGAGGAAGCATTCTACAATTCTCTATGAATAATATATATGGGCTTCGCCAGTCGATCGGTAATTGCTCATTATATTCTTGTGCATATATATATATATTTATTTATATATATATGTATGTATGTATATATTTATTTATTTATTTATATATATATGTATGTATGTATGTATGTATGTATGTATGCATGTATGTATGTATGAATGTATGTATGTATGTATGCACACATATTCATGAACACACACACACAAATATACATATATATAAATATATATATGTATATATTTATATCTATATCTTACGATCTATCCACACACACACACACACACACACACACACACACACACACACACACACACACACACACACACACACACACACATATATATATATATATTTATATGTATATGTATGTATGTATGTATGTATGTATGTATGTATGTATGTGTGTGTGTGTGTGTGTGTGTGTGTGTGTGTGTGTGTGTGTGTGTGTGTGTGTGTGTGTGTTTAAAAATATAGACATATATTTACACACATATTCTGTCTTCCTTATTTCTCTCTCTATCTATGAATGCCCATGTACGTACACATGCATATATCCAGGCACGAATATAGAGGATATAGGGATAAAGACAAAGAAATACGCATGGAATTTCACTCGCCATTTTTTCTCACCGTTCAGAAACAAGTAGCCGCCGGAAGCCAGTATCAGCGCGCAGACGAAGGTTTTGATCTGAAGCAAATCTCTGCACATGGTTTAGAGCCCCTGCCTCCTGTACTTCAGAGTCCGCACCGCAGCCATAACTGAAGGATTTGCCATGTCTAAAAGATCTTTTGCAAAGACCGGCTTGTTAAACAAATAGGCTTTCCCGATAATTAGCTTGCATTGGTTCTCAGATTCACGATTGCCTACTGATTATCTAGTTTGATTTTTCTGATACTTAACCTAGTAACTCACACGTTCTTGTCGCCGTTCCAGAGCCGACTCCTTCTGGCCTGTGAGACCTGCGACAGGGCGCCCCCTCCTCGGGCTGCCAGACGTATGCGAAAGAGGAAAAGAGGAAAAAAGACCTAGTCGTGTGTGTGTGTGTGTGCACACACACACACACACACACACGCGACCACACACACACACACACACACACACACACACACACACACACACACACACACACACACACACACACACACACACACACACACACACACACACACACACCTGAAGACTAGAATATATATGTATACATATATATAAATATATATGTACATATATACATATAAATATATGTATATATGTATATATATATATTTATATATATATATAATTTATACATATATACACATATATATGTATATATACATATATATGTAGATATATGTGCATGTATGTACACACACACACACACCACATATATATGTGTGTCAACGCGCACAGAAATGACAAATGCGAATTGACGCCAGATGTTACACAGATTGCCTTGTCGAGATCGAGCACACCTGTACCGCTTCATATATCATTCTGAATATATTATCAGGACTATAGGTCAGACTTAGCGCCCGTCACCTCGGTACTGAACACGAACACGGCGCCCGTTACCTCGATACCGCCCAGCAGGAGAGTGAGGTATGCGAACTTCAGCTGGCACGGCTACCCCTTGCCTGTGCTCACGTGCCAGCCGAAGGATCGCCTGGGGAATTTAATGGGGGAATACGCCACACTGTGGGGCCTGAGGCGCACCTACAACGTGACCGTTCTCGTCTGCCCCAAAATGAAGACCGGCCTCAGAAAGATTCCAGCACTGTCGCTTCCCATTCTTGAAGGTAATTCCCATAAAGCTTCAGTCCTTGTATACATTCAAACATCACTTTTCAGAACCAAAACAAGCCACTGAGTTAGCTTTGACGGTCATGCGAAGATGAACAGCCTTCTTTCTTTCTTTTGAGATTTGCGAAGTCTAGCTTCGCCGAGGCCGTCCTTATATATGGGCCGGTGTGTGTCATTTATTCATGGCTGGCTCAACTGATTCTCTGGCACTCAGTGCTTACCGTTGTGCCCGGGTTGCCAGCAGGCGCTCCTGCCGTCACGTTGTAATCATGCGGCATAATCTTTTATACCAGCCTGGCGGTTGTGGTGGGTGGTCCCTGTCTCAGAAATTGTGCGCTCACAACTCTGTTGTTGGTGTTCGGCTCCCCACAATGCGTGCAACACCTGTCTGCATAGTCAATTGTTTCTGTGAGTTGCCATGCACAGTCCGATTCTGTGAAGAATGACTTTGGCACCTCTATTGAGTGTCTCAGAGACTTCCAGTGGCTTACAGCCTGTGGCATCTGAGTACCATCTGGCCGAAGGGAAGGTTCTCGTTTCTTCTCTGTGAAGTTGCAGAAGAATGGCAAGTGCTATGGCGTTGGAGCTGCGTCTTTTCGGCTTGGTTTAATGATCATGACATTTGGGGGCATGCCCCTGCCAATGTCAGCTAGTCTGTCAACAATCTTATTCCCTCTGATGTCTGTCTGGCTGAGCATCCAGTTTATGATTATTCTTTTACCCCGAGCAAGAATTCTCTGAGCTTAGATAAGCACAGTGGTCAGGAGGTAAATGTTGTCATTGGGCATGCTGTGCTGTAGACAGTCAATGGCTGCCCTGGAATCTGTAGGTATGACGATGTGCCTTTCCCTCAGGGACGTGTGGGCTAGGGCTTCCATGATCGCAATTGTCTCTGCCTGTAGTAATGAGGGGTTTTCTGTTACCCTCATGGATATTGTGGAATTCCTTGCTGCAAAGCCGGCGTCTGCAATGTGGGTTACATGATCGACTGATCCATCTGCGATGTGCGTTCTACTACCTGGAGAAGTGATGGCTACAATGATTGAGAGGCTTCCAGGCCTCTCTTCTTCTGCCCCCCCCCCCCCCGTCCTCCTCCTTACCTCTCTCCCACTCCTTGGTCCCTTGTCCTCCTTTTCCTTCCTTCTATCCCATTCCATTCTCTCCATCTCTCTTTCTATCCCATTCCATTCTCTCCATCTCTCTTTCTCTTACTTCTCACTTCTCTGTGTTTTCTCTCTCACTCACTCCTCTCCCCCTCTCTGTTTTTCTCTCACTCACTCTTCCCCTTCTCTGTTTTTCTTTCACTCTCTCCTCCCTCCTCTCTATTTTTCTCTCACTCTCTCCTCCCTCCTCTGTACTTTGCCTACTCCCCTTTCCCCTGGCCTAGCTTTGTCTACTCCAACTTTTGCCTTCTTTTAGTTCCTTTTACACATTCTCTCCTTTTACTCTTCTCTATTCCCTTATTCTTGCTGCTATATACTTTTCCTCTGAAACTTCTTGGTCTTTTCTATGTCTGTACTGTTCTACAAAACTACCCCCCACCATCTATCCTTTTATATTCACTTTATCTTTCACCTTTTCTTTCTCGGCTGTTCTCTTGTTCTAGATATTTTACCCTGTATTCCTACGAGCCTATGGCCCATCTTTTTCCTTTATCCTGCCCTTTTATCTGGCCACGGAAAATCTATAGGTTCCCGGAAGAGCCAGGGCAGACGGGTCATCTGACACTTCGCCATACCTTTCCCTATTTTATTTGTCCTTTCTGTGATGCCTTTTTTGTAAATTGAAATGATTTTCTATACCGATGAAATTTGTTATCAAGTCGGTTTTAAGTTAAAATATTATGCTTACATTTTGCTGTTGGGCACTTTAGAAAGCGATGCATTTAAAAAAAATATATGCCGCTCTGCTTCTTCCTTTTTATGAGAATATGCAAGTTTCAATTGTTTTGTTTATAAGGATTTTAGTCACTTCTTTTTTATTTGTATCAATTTTAGTCTTATTGGCATTAGCGAAGATCTTATTTTTCGTTTTGTCCCTTGTGAATTATATTTTTTTTGCAGTTTTTCATTAATTTTTAAGGGCAATTGTGAGTTATTTTATATGTTTGTCACCATTTTGAATATTTTTGTTTTTTTAATTCATGCATTTTGTACGTTCATTTTATTCTCTGCAATGTTGAAATTTTTACCATAAACATTTGTATTTTTTGTTGCGTTTTCTTAATTCTATTGTTTTTTCCTATTTTTAGATTGAGTTTTGCATTGTATTTACTTTTATTAAGTTGGTACACCCCGCTGTTGCGTGGTGTATCTCAAAATATGTCTTTACAAATTTGATGTCAAAATCCCTCGTATATAAGGGGGCTCATCTCCACTGAATAGACGACTGTTAAGACGAACGTGTGTTTGTGTCCCCCTCCCGCCCCCTGGATCTTACAGTGCCATGGCGACGGACCCGAAGGAGAAAAGGGCGAGAGAGAGAGGGCGAGAGAGAGAGGGCGAGAGAGAGAGGGCGAGAGAGAGAGAGGAGAGAGAGAGAGAGAGAGAGGGAGAGAGAGAGAGAGAGAGAGAGAGAGAGAGAGAGAGAGAGAGAGAGAGAGAGAGAGAGAGAGAGAGAGAGAGAGAGAGAGAGAGAGAGAGAGAGAGAGAGAGAGCTGGCTCCATGTCCATAACCCTAGCATTGGAAGCACCGCATAAGGTTGGGCACGTATGGCTTTACCTTAAGGTGGTACCATACTAGCTTAACTGATTCTGGAAAGATTAACATTTCAAAAGTTAGGTTAGGTTAAGGAGAGCTGGTGTCGACTGTTCCAATCCGTTTTACTGCCACTACATTAAAAGTCTCTAGTTTCTCTAACGATTTCTCCTCAGAATACCTCATTTGGTCTCGAGAAAAGACAATTCCCTTACACCGATAGAGTATTTTGTGAGAACAGGAAACTTTAGCCCCAGGAATGTCACTCTCTCCTTCTCTATTGTACATGTGTACATAAAGAGTAATTAAAAAAAGGACATGTCCTTTAAAAAATGGACCTGATCTTTAAAAAAATGGACATACCCTTTAAAGAATGGTATGTCCATTAAACATGACCATGTTCTTTAAAAAATGAAATGGACAAAAAAAATAAGCACATGTTCAAATGTTCTAATGTGAAAATCGGACATGGTATAATTACTGCTGACTGATTGCACTGTGACGTTGTTTTATTGTTTTACTTAAATGGACTTCCATAGATTTTTAAATCACATTGCATACATGCTGTCTTGTATACTGTACATTTATACACAAATATTATTTTTTAAAAAATGGACATGACCATTAGAAAATGGACATGTCCATTAAAACTTGGACATGACCTTTATAAAACATACATGTCCTTTAAAAATGGATATGTTGTCAACAATACGTAGCAAGACCGGGTGTACACTTCACACCCCCGTCCAAGCAGCTGCCCTTCTCCTTGGGCAGGACGCAGATGTCGCCCGGCTTTCTCTTTTCGCACAGGGATAAACATCCGCCCTCGAGGGGAACTCATATCTTGGGGGGTCTCATATCTGTCTTCAAGAATAAACCAGCAAGCACTGACCCACCCAAGTCCATCTCTCGTCTCGCTCACGCGGTGCTCCCAAACTCACGTGTCGCTTACATATGTCCTAATGTGAAAATCGGACACTGCATAATTATTGCTGACTGATTGCACTGTGACATTGTTTTATTATCTTACTTAAGTGAACTTAACTGCCTTGTATACTGTATATTTATGCACAGTAATCTTTAAAAATGGACACGTCCTCGTGTAAGAATGGGACATGAAATGATTATACCCGATGAACTGCACTGTGAGGATGTTGTTTAAACCAAAACTGGACACGTCCTCGTGTGAAATTCGGACATGGAATAATTATTGTCATGGATTGCACTGTTCCGTTGTTAGTGTTGTTTTTCATCAGTAAGACAAAAAATGGACAGGTCGTCATGTGAGAATCGGACATAGGATAATTCTTACCGATCGATTGCACTGTGACGTTATTGTTTTATTATTTTACTCAAGTGACCGTCCAGAGACTTAAAACACACACACACACACACACACACACACACACACACACACACACACACACACACACACACACACACACACACACACACACACACACACACACACGTGCTGTCTTGCATACTTGTACATGCGTAGGTAAAGAATGATTGATAAAAATGGACATACTTTAATTTTTTTATATTTCCTTACATATAAATCTGACATAGTATAATTATTGGATATTAATGGCAAATGTGTGTATTTTGTTTTGTATGCATCTGTGTATATTTATTGTTTTATATATCATCTTTTAAGAAATTCAAGTTTAGATTCTGACTATTCACATGTGCTCTCTATTAGTCTGTTATAATTAAGCGCGTTAATGGAAACAGCCAATCTAGGTACTTATTAACGGTCAGTCGTTATGAAGTATTTGAATTTTAGAAAATATGTCTAGTTTATATTTCATACACAAGAGAGTAAACCAGAAATTCATTTCCAGATGCATGTCAGGGTAATGTGTTATACACATGCACATATTATAAGAGTGCATTCAATATATTACATTAGAGCATAAACTGTTTGTCAGTAAACAATCTCGTTGCACAGTTAGGCTAACTGGGACGTCCGTTATTTTCTCGCCAATGCGGATGAAATTTTAGGCAGGCTAGTTGTTAGGTACTGGCTATCAAGAGACAAATCACTGTATCTGTTAACTCCGAAAGTGTACGACAGCCATTGGATTCCAATTCATTAAACAGGAAGACAAGGAAGGACCAGCAAAAGGTTAGGTTGTGTGAAACTCTCAATCATCACACGTATCCCTCCCTCCCTCCCTCCCTCTCTCTCTCTCTCTCTCTCTCTCTCTCTCTCTCTCTCTCTCTCTCTCTCTCTCTCTCTCTCTCTCTCTCTCTCTCTCTCTCTCTCTCTCTCTCTCCTCTCTCTCTCTCTCTCTCTCTCTCTCTCTTCTCTCTCTCTCTCTCTCTCTCTTCTCTCTCTCTCTCTCTCTTCTCTCTTTTTTTCTCTCTTTCTTTCTCTTTTTTCCTCTCCTCTCTCCTCTTTCTCTTCTCACTATCTCTTTCTCTCTCTCTCTCTCTCTCCGCTCACTCTCTCTCTCTCT
>NC_051391.1:57958394-57970894 GCF_015228065.2 Penaeus monodon
TAAAAATTCTATGAGCCACTGTGAAAGGGAAGAGTCTCAATATTGCGGTAGTATTTACTGGATGCAAGCGATGCTGGGATTTTTTGAAAAATACGGCAGCGAAGCAAACCAAACAATAATGGGCCCCAGATTTGCCATCCAGCTTTCAGTAATATCAAACTGGATTAATTTAGAAATTACCTTTTTATTCAAAATTAGATGTTTTGGGACCACCACAGAGGGCGACACGAAAAGGTCAGTGTACACTTATAGTTTAAAGGAAAAAGCGAGAGGGACAATGCACACCTGAAAAGTCTACGAAAAAGTGGAGGAAGACCCACTGTGTACTTGTCAAAAATACGACAGAGCATAGTGAGGTCAGTGCTGCAAGTAGTAGTAATGAGATAGAGTAAAGCACGGGGTACATCTGCAGTGGTGTCCATAAGAAGGGGAATGTCACTATATTTACAGGGTCTAAAAGAAAGAGCGAGAAGGTTTCCATATACCTATAGGGACGCCGAAATCTGGTGTCTGGAAAAATGACCTCTCCCCCTGCGAGGAAGCCGGCCCAGAAGCCAAGCTCCCCAATGTGATGATGCTGTGGTTGCAAGACGCGAGCACGGCCAAGTCCAGCCCCGGCAACCTTCCTGTTATGTCAGTAGGTCAGGAATTAGTAACAGTTTGGCCAGCTATGTAAGTAACTAAAGGTTACTGTGAGACTGATTCTGTCCCACACACACACACACACACACACACACACACCACCACACACACACACACACACACACACACACACACACACACACACACACACCAGGATTATGTTTTGTTGTATTAAAACTATAATTTAATGTCAGTGACTGAGGAATAAATAATATATGTTTATAAACAGTTATTTATGTTAATGTAAAAATTTGGATTGTGATCAGGTGAAATGGTTAATGGTTATAAATAAAATAATAAATGTGGTAAAAAAAATAAGGGGTAACCGAGCACTAAAAGAAGGTTTAGCAGCAAAAGGGTAAAGAGGAGTGATGAGTTTGATAAATGCGCTACACGTCCTACAGCAGTCTATGGGACTGAAAGGGGGGTAGAAGGGTGAGGGTTTAGAGGGGATAGTAAATGGGTTAAGATAAAGATTAAAAAAAGGATGTTTTGATCAAATTGAATATATATGTGCGTGTGAGGAAGGGAAAGGTGTGGGTTCTGCAAGATGTCCATGGGGTAAGACACGGATTTGCTAAAGGGGAAAGGGGGTTAAGGGCATCTGATCAAAAAACAGTTTCAGGAGAAATGCCAGGAAGGGCACTGTTTTGACGAAAGGAAGGGGGGGGGGGTGTAAGGAAGAAAATGAGTATGAGGGGGCACGTCGGCAGTCACTATACGTATAGAGGGAATGGCAGGGAGAGAGATTGGAGGGTGGTTGAGGTATAAGGATGATTTTTGGGGCATGATTAATATTTTTATGACCTCAAGATTTTTGAAAGGGAGTTGGGGGGAGGTCTGAGAAAAATAAGGTTTGCTAAGGAGGGGAAGAGGGGACAGACTTTTGAGGGGCAGAGGAAGAGGTAATGTTGGGAGGATGCGTAAGATGGATAGAATGTTTTGATTATCTGATGCGATGGGGAGGGGTAGGTACCGGGGAAGTAGAGATTGATTTGGGCTAGATTTAGAGTGGCCTTTTATCCTTTTCCCATCTTGGGAAGTGGACAAAGAAAGGGGTTTCAGAAGAAAAGAGAAGGCAAGAAGGAGAAAAGGGCCCTGAAATATTGGTTGAGCCGAAGGCAGAGGCCTAAGGCAGGGGAGATCTCTAACACTGGGGCTCAGTTCCATTTCCTAACCCCTCCCACAACAACAATGGGTTAGGGGGATGATCCCGTAAAAGTAACTGTTACTCTGCTATCACATGACTCAGATGTCACATGGACACATTGTATCACGAAATTTTAAGATCTTATTTCACTATATTTCTTTAAATCAGGATTTATTTTCGTTATTATTTGTCAGGAAATCTTATGTGTGGATGACTGCTTAGAATCATAAACCAAACATAGCGCAGTGAACTGGAGCTAATAATAGCTGAAGAAATGTGTGTATCCCATGTGCAAGACACTTTTTTGTTGGTCCTTCTAATGTGCATTAAATTATGTGTTTCCCTGTTTAGAAGCACACTTTAGAGGGGTTGTGCATTCACGGCGGTGTGATATTCAAAGTGACCTTTGAGATGTGTATGTAGATCCTAGCTATATGCTATACTTCATTTTTTTTTCATGCAAGCAGGACCTCTACAATATACATCATACTCCACCTGCATCTGCAGGTACACTGATCACGCATCTATGGAGCAACTCTTAGGGTCTCCTTTATGAGAACGTTCGAAACATGGTAGCTATCTCCTGAAACGCCTAGCTAAACTACAAGAGCAGCTTTGGTTGTCCCAGGTGAATAAAAAACGTCGTAAAAATAGTCATAACAATCGACTGGAGAGTTTCATATTGTTGAAAACAGTTACATTTATGTTAATTGCAGAATACAAAAAAAATAAAGAAATTACAATCACCTTTTCCAAATATTTTCAGGTGTCGGTGACTAACGTATGACAAGCAGTGTGAGACCTAGCAGGCAAACGGCCCTCGAAAATGCTCACGGAGTTTGACGCGCGTTTTATCCCTCTAAGGCAGGAAGACATTGCAGCCGGTTCCCGGACCACCATAAGAACCAAACTAAATCCTTAAGCTAAGCCGTTTGCTACACATAGCCCACGACAGATTTTATTGACAGCCAACTTTCAAGGAAGATCAGGAAGCACTTGCGGCACATCTGATTTTTGCAGCTACAAGAGAGGAACCATCTGCTCGACGCCACTCTCAAGTCCACAGTTGATATGTGTGGCTAGATAAGAGCTGAGGATATGCCAAGTTAAATTCTCAGTAACCTGCCCAGTGTTTTTTTTACATAGGGTGCTTTGTGTGGATATTGGTAGGTAACCTTCCATGAAGAGATCAACACTTGATCTTTATATTTTCATCTGCGCAACCGAGTTCATTTGTGCTCCTATGGGATTTACCTGCATGGGAGACATTTACAGCCACTGGGGTGATGAAGTAAAGCATCAGACAGTTAGTGAGGCCATCAATAACAAGTATATTGGGATGAAGATTACTGTGCTGCTGAAAGTATGGAATCACCTAGATGTCGAGTATCATGAATTGCAGTCGTAATAGCTTTTTCTGTAGTGTATGGCTAGAAATGGTGTTGTCGTGGACCTGTGATTTTCATGCAATTCTAGTCTCGAACTTTTTTTTTTTTTTTTTTTTTTATTGCTAAATCAGCTCTTGTTCAATCTCTAGTAATTGCACAATTCACCCTGCATTCAAGACTTGCACACAGGCGCATCCTAGCTCCATGCCATAGCTTATGCCCCTATGCCCTACTGCAAAGGCATTGTAGACTTGCATTTATCAGGTCAGTGTGGATCGCGATTTCTTTCAGAAACAGAATCCAGGTATAGTATAACTGAACTGGAGATGTTGGCGTCTTGAATTCTTGAAAATCTAAGCTACGCCATAACTTCTCTAATTATGTAATATTACAGTACAACGCAGACCCTTATTACAGTCGTGCTGGGAATGATGTGACATGTAGGCTATATCATGCATATGTACACCAATACTATTTCGTTTTATTATACTACAGTATAGAGTCTGGGAATAATAATTACGATTTAGTAATCTCTAGCCTTTAGTCTCTTTAATAACATCTAGCTGTACAACTCTGAATCATGATTTCAGAATAGTTTTACTCTGCCACCACAGTCAGATGCATCACATCACAAAATTAAAAAATCAGTTTTTCCATTTCATAATCTTTAACTCAAAATTGGATTTAGTCACTAAATGTAGTGGAATCTTATGGGTGCATGGATAAACCTTCATGACTGCTTAGTCATAAAACCAGTAGTTGCAAACTACTGTATTAGCTCATAATCCTACGATTATAATTTTTTTTAAATTCAAAGTTAGTTATGCAGTTTCATGCATTACAACTCATCTATCCATATATGCAGTACACAGTCTATAGCTAATAGCAAACATTTCTTTAAGGCCAATTATATGCATTTCAATGCATATAATGCATATGTTGCTCTCAGGCCATTGGAACACAACGGCGGCAATAGCACACACTACTTTAAGGCTAATGATACACATCTTTACCAGTAGCGTCGGAAGGGTCTAAAGAAGGCAACTAACCAAGGGGCTGGTCGCAAAATTTTTTGCTTCAGTATATTGATTTGCTGGATACTTGCTTGGGTCCGACTGCAATGACAGACTAATTTTTATAGCTTCTAGCAATCAGGATCTAGTGAAAAGGTAACTCCTTGGTTTAAATAATTTCATACTGTGATAACTTTGAAGCCTCCATTTAACATAGAATTTTAAGGCTGAATGACAGTTATTAAACTAAAGCAGACTAGATCATAATGGGATACTTGTTTCCCTTTCAATGGACACGTGATTTAACGCTTGATCCACAAATACTGGATTTAATCCTACTTACAGTGGCTGCGTTTCCTCACCTGTTGGTGACTCCTCTAATGCCATCCTACTGCTATACGACTGTTGACGTACAGCACCTAACCATTACCGCGCCCTTCTCTACCCTTTCTGATACTATGCCTTCCCACTGTGCTGTATACATGACCATTGATGTCTAGCACATTTAATTTGCTTTTTAAACATTAGCCATTAACCACTAACCTGGAGCGAAATAAACGTCTGGGTTATGACTCAGCGTTGCGTTGATGAACCGCGGGTTGTCCGACGCAGCGATGAACGCGACGCCGCCGGCAAACTTCTCCCGGTAGTAGGCCATCGCGCGCTCGAAGAAGCGGACGCCGGGGAGGTCGCCGCGGAACAGCTTCTGTACGGAAGCAACTTCACTATACGCTTGAGCTGTGTCAGAATGAAAACGAACGCGCACTCACCCGCCCGCACGTCCACGTTCTGACACGTGTGTGTAAACGCAAACACACATATGTATATATGCGTATGTACTGTACGCGCGCGCGCGCACACACGCACGCACGCGTGCACACACACACACACACACACACACACACACACACACACACACACACACACACACACACACACACACACACACACTATATATATGTACACATACACATTCATACATAGAAACATATATATATATAATATATATATATATATATATATATATATATATATATATATATTATATATTCATGCTTACATACGTACATATCGTGTTGCTGTTATTCACTATTTACTTAGATATATAGTTATTTAGCAAACGGGTTTTAAAAAATCCTCTCAATTCATAATTCTCTGTCTGAAAAAAAAAATAGTTAACAATAGCACTGCCACCACTCCCTCTTTATAAAAAGAAGGGAGAAATTCTTAATTACCATTCACTTAATGATAGAAGGAATGGTATAGACTCAATTAGTTTATTCTAATTTACTTGTAAATGACCAAAGCCATTAGCTAATGTAAATTTATAAGCACCGCAACCTGCTCACCGAGCCATTTCCGTTGTCGGTTTCCGAAGTCACGAGTACCAGTAACTATGCATTGGCCCGCGATACTTCTCCCCTCGTATCTCGCTGATATCTGACCTCTTGAGCACTCCGCCCCAGGCTGGTCCCGGAATTTCACTAGCGCTCGTATATATATATATATGTATGTGTATAAATAATAAATAAAATAACAGATAAAAAAACAAACAAACAAACAAACACACACACACACACACACACACACACACATATATATATTTAATATATATATATATAATAATATATAATATGAATATATATATATATATATATATATAATATATATATATATTTATATATATATATTTATTTATTTATATACGTATATATACGTATATATATGCATACATACATTTATATATATATGTATTTGTGTATGTATATATATATGTATGTGTATATATATATATATATATATATATATATATATATATATATATGTATATATACACACATAGGGCCGCGGTGGCCGAGTGGTTAGAGCATCGGACTCTAGACTGGCACGACGGCAATCTGAGTTCGAGGGTTCGAGTCACCGGCCGGCGCGTTGTTCCCTTGGGTAAGTAACTTCACCTCGATTGCCTACGTAGCCACTGGGTAGCCAAGCCAGCCCAAGTCAGTGCTGGTCCCAAGCCCGGATAAATAGAGAGAATGATTACCTAAAAGGTAACACCGGCACTCTCCGTGGAAAGGAACTGGGGACCCTACCACGTACTCACTCCAAGAGCATCACAACATGAAAACTACAATTAAGTATCATGCTGTGACCACGGCGGCTAAAAACATGAACCTACCGTTAAAAAAATATGTATATGTATATATATACACACATGTATATATATGCATGCATGCATTTTGCGCATGTATTATCCCATTTTAATATATATATATATAAAAATATATATATATATATATATATATAATATATATATACACAACACACAACACACACACAACATACATAAACATACATACAAATACATACATAAAATGCATACATAAATATATAATTAATATATATCATAAATACATATATATATACATATATATATATATATATATATATTTTATATATATTATATATATATATATATATATATTTATATATATTTATACACCCCACACACACACCACACACCACATATATATATATGTGTGTGTGTGTGTCTGTGTGTCTTATGTATACATAATTACGTATATTATTTATAAATAAATATATATGTATGTATGTATGTTGTATGTATGGATGTATGTATGTATTTATGAAATATATATATATATATATATAATATATATTATATATATATATAATTATATATAGAGAAAACTGAGAAAACAAAAACCTAAGCCCTCCTCACAGATGACTGCAGTCCGATCAGCGGATGGACGGATATCTCGGATCATTTTGGGGTTCGTGAACGTTGGGCTGAGTATTTTAAACAGTTGTACCAGGTAGACCCTCTAACAGTTAGGCTTGGTTTGCAACGATGTCTCAGTACCTGTGCTGGACCCACCCATCAGCGGGAACCTCCTACCCTAACAGAGGTTAGCTGGCGATTTCCAGCTGAAGGGGGGAAAAAGCGCAGGCATATGTATATCCTGCGAACTGCTAAAGGTGGGGTGAACCTTGGCACGGGCCTGCAAAACAGTTCTGACTGCCATTTGGCAGCTGGTACCATTACCCCTGCCCTGCTGAGGCGGGTCATCCCTCTCTGGAAGGGAAGGGGGGATCGTGTAATTGTAGCAACTCCTGGTATCACTGTCAGCATCCCAGGCAGTTTCTCGCCCACATTCTTCTGAAACGGATCCGCAACCCCCTACAGGCATCAGAGACCGGAGCAGTTCGATTTACTCGGGCCCAAGTCCACGATAGACCGTATACTAGCGCTTCGAGTAATTGTAGAACCCGTCGGGGTTTGTGGGTTGCTTGCAGCCTACATCGATTCAGAATAGATTATTGGCCGGATAGCAAGCTCTATTTTTTTGGGTACTGAAAGTGCTGTAAAGTGTGGATAATGTTGTTATCATATCCCGTATATGGCGGCATCACAATATGGCACTCACAACTCACATAAGTATCACAACTCACTTCATTATCACAACCCACATCTCCCTCCCCCCTGTACGTTCACTAGCGGAGTCTTCAACGGACTTCGATTTGATGCGTTCCGAACGCGAGGTTCAACAGGCACAGATGGGGTGGAAGATCCAGGTGCATCATCTGACAGCTGTTCTTCCAAATCAATTGAGTGTCCCAATCATGAGCTGTGTAGGGCGCAAGAAGCGTCGATTGCGCCATAGTATACGGACACTTGGAAGCCTGATGTGATAATCACGAGATTTGCCAATACCCATGACAGTGCCAACCTTATCCCAATGCTTGGATGTGGGATCCTGGATTCGCACATGTGCCCCAACTTCTAACTTGGAAAGTGAGTGGGCGCGGGTGTCATAGCGGGTCTTCACGTCCTTGGCATGTACTGCAGCACGAGGGTCGCAGTCTTCAGCCTTGGTCTGCCACTCCTTTATGAGGGCACTAGAGTGGGCAGGCACACAGGAGCGAAGGGGCATACCACACAGAATCTGAGCAGGAGAACGACCAGTGAAATTTTGGGGGGTGTTACGCAATTCAGTAAGCCACGTCGAACTCCTCACAGCCCAATATTCCTGTTTGGGCTATCATGATAAAGATACTTCACTTTCTTCACAGCAGCCTCTGCATGCCCATTGGACTGTGGGTAATGGGGACTTGACATCACATGATGCACTCCCCATCGCTGAAGAAAGGTAGCAAATTCTCGGCTGGAGAATAGGGGTCCACCATCGGTGCGCAGGTGAATGGAGACCCCAAAAGATCACGGAACTTTGTGCCGAAAGAATCTAATGTTGAAGCACTGTTGCATATTTCCACAGGGGATGACAACTGGCCATCCAGAAAGTCGGTCAGCATACACCAAGAAGTGTTTCCCAGAAAACACTGAAAAATTTCAGCGGATACAGACATAAATGGTCTGTGGGTTTGTCTTCTAACAGCAGCGGCTCCTGTTGCTGGCTAGGCTGTAGGCGCTGGCATGCCTCACAGGCACGAACATTTATTCACTATGACAGTACGGACGCAGGTTACTTGGCGGGTTTGTAGCAGTCATTGGGGAACCCGGGACTTTACATGATGAAGCAATTCTTTATATGAGGCATCCTTAGATGCAGCCATACGCAGTTCTTCCATGAAGAGATCCTCTTGCTCGTCTATAGCATCTGATGCTTGAACAGACTTGACAGCATGCAAAGCTGCAATCTTGACAGAAGTGTCCATCTCAGTATTGAAGGTACCATTTCCATCTTTGGGGTGACTCCAGGTGACTGGGGAGAGGACATCAGGAATGCACAACTCCTTACCTGCATGCCACATTGCAGTAAAAATATAGGGTGCGTTTTTATCCTTCATGCGCTGGAGATTTTCAAATAGCATCCAGAGAATAATGGTTCAAAATGGGAAACCCAATGGACGGTGATCTGTCATCAAACTGAGGTGCTGTAGTCCACGAATATAGAACTTGCACTTGCTGATAGCCCAAACGACAGCTTGCTTTTCCCAAATTTCGATGGTCGCATACCGTGTTTCTGTGTCTGTCAAGAAACGAGATCCACATTGCACCATTTTGTATTTCCCCAGCACCGTGGTCCTGCAGCAACAATAGCCGAGGCCATAGAGTCTGGAGGTTTCAGTCTGCAGAATGGTAGGAAGAGCTGGATCAAACGTCGCGAGTATGGGTGGCTTTGACAAAGTTGTTTAGTGACAATAAAAGCTTTGGTGTGGTCCGCTGTCCAAGTAAAAGCTCTTCTTAAATCATCAGTGGGTGAGGCAGCGCTGCAGTGATCAAAAATCTTGGTGTAAACTCAGAAAGTGATTTACCAAGCCATAAATAAACCGAAGATGTTAATTTTTGCAGGTGTAGGAAACTCTGTGATGGCCCTCACCTTCTCTGGGTTGTTTTCAATACCATATCTTGATAGTTTGTACCCACAGAAGCGGGCCTCAGATGCACCCACAATGAACTTCTCTGCATTAAGTGTTATCCCGTGCTGACGACACCTTGACAGGACTTCCTTTACACGTTTAAGGTGTGAGATGTAGTCCTCATCATGTAGAAGAATGTCATCCACAACTTTGATGCAGTTCGTTACTCCCTGAAGTGCCCTGTCACAATACCTGAAGCGTCCATAAGGAGTGATAAATGTAGTCAGGTGTTGATCGTCCTCATGCAGGGGTATTGCCAATAACCACAAAGAGCATCCACAGTTGTGAAGAATTTTGACCATGGACTGTTTTACTTCTGATGGATGAAAATTTGCGTGGGAGAAGGGTGGGCAGGGCGTGAGCCTTGCCTGTTGAGTTTTGACAGGTCAGTGGTAATACGAACACCACCATTCACTTTTGGGACAACAACCATTGGATGACACAATTTGATGGTTCATCGTCTACTGGCTTCAAGATGCCTTGGGTCACTAATGACTCAAGCCCCTTTTTCGTTTTTATTGAAAAAGCCAAAGGAATCATTCTTGGGTGTAAATCGCGAAGGGCGTGGCTTATCCGCAGATGAATTCTCATCGGTGGGCCTATCATCGTCTTGAGTGGCCCTGACTGCAAGTCGTCCTTCTTAAACCAAGACGTCTGCATACTGATGCAGGAAATACTTCCTTACTTTCAGGTAACTTCAAACTGGTCCAGCGGAAAAGGCAGCAACTGAGAGGGGTTCAATACTGGGTACTTCCGTCCCATGGACTCGATTGGCCATGTGCACATCCGACTTTTGCTGGGGAAATAGTCCGGAACAATCCCCAAATCCTTGCACCCCTTTCCAAGAGAGCAGCGGGGTCGTAAGCGAAGGCTGGACATCAATCCAACATGTAGTCGAACGGTCGCCATAGGTGATGGTTCCACAAAATGATCCAGCCACTGGTGGCATCTGTGACCCATCTGCATTATAGTACAATGTCTCTGCCGGTGGTGCCAAGTCTTCTTTTGTAAGTCCAAGACTACTAAGATGCTTGAATCCAATGACAGTTGTGTCTGCACCTGTGTCAGGGATGATGGCAAGACTACCCGATGATCTTTATTTCCGAATAGATATGCAAACTTTAGGGGAAGGCTGAGGTTTAGGTCGTGCAGTAGAGGTAACACTCCTGGCATGTGAAAACTGAAGGGGATACAGAACTTACTACTTTCAAGTTCTGGTTTGTGTCCTCTTTTTTGTTTCTTAGTCTTCCGTTCTTTGGGGAGCATTTATCAAAGTGTCCTGCCGATTGCAGGGCCCCGCATCTGGCATTCCTGGCAGGACACTTTGCAGTAGAATTCCAATGGCCTTTCTTGCCACAAGCACGTTATGTGGAAGTAGTGGTTCTGCATAGACCTTTTTCATGTTGACGACCACAGCAGTTGCAGACTTTACTAGGCAAAGGTGAGCTTGGTCTCATCTTAGACTTCTGCTTCAGGGCAGCCTTTTTATATCTTTTATATTGAGAACAGCGCGTGATGAAACTGAGTCCCCCCAAAGCAGATGATGCTGTCTTTGATGATTCATGAGACCTCATTTCTCCCAAAAAATCTTGCAATGTCTCTGAACAGTCCATCTAAATGAGCTTCTGGGTAAGTTCCTTATCACGTATACCCATTAGTATGCCGTGTTTCATCCCCTGCTCACAGATGTATGGCCCTGAGCCTGGGAAAGGTCTATCTCCTGTGACAAGATTTTCAGCCGTATCCAAAAGTCATCGAAGCACTCGCTGTCTGCTTGCTTGCACTCGGAGAAGGCCTTCCGTCGCAGGGGCCTCATTACTGGCATTTTTCGATATGCCCCCTCAAGCTTTGTCAGTACATCATCTATGAGCATGTTGGGTCTGCAGGAAAGTTTAACTTGTGCTCCAGCACCCGTCGCATCTCAGGTGTAAGGCACATGCATAGCTGTATATGCTGCTTTGATGATGGCAGACTGAGGAGATCCACCATGACAGCATAATCGGACCATTCGCGCTTTCCCTTCCCGGAAATGTGGGGACTCGCATCTGCTGGTAATATTTTTCGGAGGTTGTATTTTTGCCTTTGGGGTTGGCGGAGTGTGAGAAGCGTTGGATGCAGCAGAATAGCTCACTGGCGAACTCGCAGTTTAATCTATGGGCTGGGGGAGTGAGGCGAAGTATCAGCTCCTGAAAAAAGGGCAGCTTCTCATCCTTCCCATGGGCTTCTTCTTCCTTCGACGGGCTTCTTCTCGGGCCCGTAACGATATTCCTCCCCCTTCCGACGTGCTTCTTCCCTCTTTTCATCCCCTGTATTATCCACTGAAGCAATGTAGTAATATCTGTGGGAGGTGGGATGCTGGCACTGGCTCCTTCAGACTCTTCAAGGCTAGAGTCTGGTTTCTCTGGGTCGCTCTTACTGGCCTCTTGCGGTTTCCTTTACCCATGGTACGTGGGAAGGGTGTCAAGATAATACAGCAAATTCGGCGAAAATCCCGGGGAAAAATTTCCGTCCATGCAGTGTGGGGGGGTGAGTGTCTGTGCGTGGGAGTGCCGTGACGTCACCCGGGCACGGGGGGTAGGCGAGCCGCGAGGCGAAAGAATCAGTTGCTCACAAAGCGTCGCAGAGTGCCCAAAAATAAATGTCACTCTCATACAATCTTCAATATGCTTCGATTCGGCCTTTATGCGGCTAAATATAGCACTGCCCCTAAACACTAAAGCCACAGCACAACACTACACTTCACTATAGCACCACAATTCATGCACTAATGAAAATCATCCTGGAGCTTGTTATGACGGCCACAAGGGTGGAGGAGGTACGGGCAGGGGACAGGCCACGAGGGGAGGGGAACGGGGCTTAAGGCTGGCATCAGAACTGAATAACTGGATCCCCTGCGCCAGTTTG
>NC_051391.1:57975894-57980894 GCF_015228065.2 Penaeus monodon
CATGGCGCAGTGATCCAGTTATTCAGTTCTGATGCCAGCCTTAAGCCCCGTTCCCCTCCCCTCGTGGCCTGTCCCCTGCCCGTACCTCCTCCACCCTTGTGGCCGCTCAGTAAACAAGCTCAGGAGTGATTTTCATTAGTGCAGTGAATTGTGGTGCTATAGTGAAGTGTAGTGTTGTGCTGTGGCTTTAGTGTTTAGTGCAGTGCTATATTTAGCCGCATAAAGGAGCCGAATCGAAGCATATTGAAGATTGTATGAGAGTGACATTTATCTTTGCACTCTGCGACGCTTTGTGAGCAACTGATTCTTTCGCCTCGCGGCTCGCCTACCCGCCCGTGCCCGGCGTGACGTCACGGCACTGCCACGCACAGACACTCACTCCCCCACACTGCATGGACGGAATTTCACCGGATTTTCGCCGAATTTGCTGTATTATCTTGACACCCTTACCACGGTACCATGGGTAAAGGAAACCGCAAGAGGCCAGTAAGAGCGACCCAGAGAAACCAGACTCTAGCCTTGAAGAGTCTGAAGGAGCCAGTGCCAGCATCCCACCTCCCACAGATATTACTACATTGCTTCAGTGGATAATACAGGGGGATGAAAAGAGGGAAGAAGCACGTCGGAAGGAGGAGGAATATCGTTACAGGCGAGAAGAAGCCCGTCGGAAGGAAGAAGAAGCCCATCGGAAGGATGAGGAAGCTGCCCGTTTTCAGGAGCTGATACTTCGCCTCACTCCCCAGCAGCCCATAGATTCAACTGCGAGTTCGCCAGTGAGCTATTCTGCTGCATCCAACGCTTCTCACACTCCGCCAACCCCAAAGGCAACAATACAACCTCCGAAAATATTACCAGCAGATGCGAGTCCCCAACATTTCCGGGAATGGAAGCGCGAATGGTCCGATTATGCTGTCATGGTGGATCTCCTCAGTCTGCCATCATCAAAGCAGCATATACAGCTATGCATGTGCCTTACACCTGAGATGCGACGGGTGCTGGAGCACAAGTTAAACGTGCCTGCAGACCCAACATGCTCAGTAGATGATGTACTGACAAAGCTTGAGGAGCATATCGAAAATGCCAGTAATGAGGCGCTGCGACGGAAGGCCTTCTCCGAGTGCAAGCAAGCAGACAGCGAGTGCTTCGATGACTTTTGGATACGGCTGAAAATCTTGTCACAGGAGATAGACCTTTGCAAGGCTCAGGGCCATACATGCTGTGAGCAGTGGATGAAACACGGCATACTAATGGGTATACGTGATAAGGAACTTACCCAGAAGCTCATTTAGATGGACTGTTCAGAGACATTGCAAGATGTTTTGGAGAAATGAAGGTCTCATGAATCATCAAAGACAGCATCATCTGCTTTGAGGGACTCAGTTTCATCACGCGCTGTTTCTCAATATAAAAGATATAAAAAGGCTGCCCTGAAGCAGAAGTCTAAGATGAGACCAAGCTCACCTTTGCCTAGTAAAGTCTGCAACTGCTGTGGTCGTCAACATGAAAAAGGTCTATGCAGAACCACTACTTCCACATAACGTGCTTGTGGCAAGAAAGGCCATTGGAATTCTACTGCAAAGTGTCCTGCCAGGAATGCCAGATGCGAGGTCTGCAATCGGCAGGGACACTTTGATAAATGCTGCCCAAAGAAACGGAAGACTAAGAAGACAAAAGAAGAGGACACAAACCAGAACTTGAAAGTAGTAAGTTCTGTATCCCCTTCAGTGTCACATGCCAGGAGTGTTACCTCTACTGCACGACCTAAACCTCAGCCTTCCCCTAAAGTTTGCATATCTATTCGGCATAATGATTCATCGGGTAGTCTTGCCATCATCCCTGACACAGGTGCAGACACAACTGTCATTGGATTCAAGCATCTTAGTAGTCTTGGACTTACAAAAGAAGACTTGGCACCACCGGCAGAGACATTGTACTATAATGCAGATGGGTCACAGATGCCACCAGTGGCTGGATCATTTTGTGGAACCATCACCTATGGCGACCGTTCGACTACATGTTGGATTGATGTCCAGCCTTCGCTTACGACCCCGCTGCTCTCTTGGAAGGAGTGCAAGGATTTGGGGATTGTTCCGGACTATTTCCCCAGGCAAATGTCGGATGTGCACATGGCCAATCGAGTCCATGGGACGGATAGTACGCCAGTATTGAACCCCTCTCAGTTGCTGCCTTTACCGCTGGACCAGTTGAAGTTACCTGAAGAAGTAAGGAAGTATTTCCTGCATCAGTATGCAGACGTCTTGGTGAAGAAGGACGACTTGCAGTCAGGGCCACTCAAGACGATGATAGGCCCACCGATGAGAATTCATCTGCGGGATAATGCCACGCCCTTCGCGATTCACACCCCAAGAATGATTCCTTTGGCTTTTCAATAACCAACGAAAATGGAGCTTGAGTCATTAGTGACCCAAGGCATCTTGAAGCCAGTAGACGATGAACCATCAGAATGGTGTCATCCAATGGTTGTTGTCCCAAAAGTGAATGGTGGTGTTCGTATTACCACTGACCTGTCAAAACTCAACAGGCAAGTCTCTCGCCCTGCCCACCCTTCTCCGACGCCATTTACATCCATCAGAAGTATCAGTCCATGGTCAAAATTCTTCACAACTGTGGATGCTCTTTGTGGTTATTGGCAACTACCCCTGCATGAGGACGATCAACACCTGACTACATTTATCACTCCTTATGGACGCTTCAGGTATTGTGACAGGGCACTTCAGGGAGTAACGAACTGCATCAAAGTTGTGGATGACATTCTTCTACATGATGAGGACTACATCTCACACCTTAAACGTGTAAAGGAAGTCCTGTCAAGGTGTCGTCAGCACGGGATAACACTTAATGCAGAGAAGTTCATTGTGGCTGCATCTGAGGCCAGCTTCTGTGGGTACAAACTATCAAGATATGGTATTGAAGCAGACCCAGAGAAGGTGAGGGCCATCACAGAGTTTCCTACACCTGCAAACTTAACAGATCTTCGGTCATTTATGGGCTTGGTAAATCAACTGGCTGAGTTTACACCCAAGATTTCGATCACTGCAGCGCTGCTCCACCCACTGATGAGTCCAAGAAGAGCTTTTACTTGGACAGCGGACCACACCAAAGCTTTTATTGTCACTAAACAACTTTGTCAAAGCCACCCATACTCGCGACGTTTGATCCAGCTCTTCCTACCATTCTGCAGACTGAAACCTCCAGACTCTATGGCCTCGGCTATGTGTTGCTGCAGGACCACGGTGCTGGAAGATACAAGATGGTGCAATGTGGATCTCGTTTCTTGACAGACACAGAAACACGGTATGCGACCATCGAATTGGAAATGCAAGCTGTCGTTTGGGCTATCAGCAAGTGCAAGTTCTATCTTCGTGGATTTCAGCACTTCAGTTTGATGACAGATCACCGTCCATTGGTTCCTATTTTGAACCATTATTCTCTGGATGCTATTGAAAATCTCCAGCGCATGAAGGATAAAATCGCACCCTATATTTTTACTGCAATGTGGCATGCAGGTAAGGAGTTGTGCATTCCTGATGTCCTCTCCCAGTCACCTGTGAGTCACCCAACGATGGAAGATGGTACCTTCAATACTGAGATGGACACTTCTGTCAAGATTGCAGCTTTGCATGCTGTCAAGTCTGTTCAAGCATCAGATGCTATAGACGAGCAAGAGGATCTCTTCATGGAAGAACTGCGTATGGCTGCATCTAAGGATGCCTCATATAAAGAATTGCTTCATCATGTAAAGTCAGGGTTCCCCAATGACTGCTACAACCTGCCAAGTAACCTGCGTCCGTACTGTCATAGTGAATACTGTTCGTGCCTGTGAGGCATGCCAGCGCCTACAGCCTAGCCAGCAACAGGAGCCGCTGCTGTTAGAAGACAAACCCACAAGACCATTTATGTCTGTATCCGCTGACTTTTTCAGTGTTACTGGGAAACACTTCTTGGTGTATGCTGACCGACTTTCTGGATGGCCAGTTGTCATCCCGTGTGGAAATAATGCAACAAGTGCTTCAACGATTAGATTCTTTCGGCACATGTTCCGTGATCTTGGTGTCTCCATTCACCTGCGCACCGATGGTGGACCCCTATTCTCCAGCCGAGAATTTGCTACCTTTCTTCAGCGATGGGGAGTGCATCATGTGATGTCAAGTCCCCATTACCCACAGTCCAATGGGCATGCAGAGGCTGCTGTGAAGAAAGTGAAGTATCTGATCATGATAGCACCAAACAGGAATATTGACTGTGAGGAGTTCGACAGTGGCTTACTGGAATTGCGTAACACCCCAAATTTCACTGGTCGTTCTCCTGCTCAGATTCTGTGTGGTATGCCCTTCGCTCCTGTGTGCCTGCCACTCTAGTGCCCCTCATAAAGGAGTGGCAGACAAGGCTGAAGACTGCGACCCTCGTGCTGCAGTACATGCCAAGACGTGAAGACCGCTATGACACCCTGCGCCCACTCACTTTCCAAGTTAGAAGTTGGGGCAATGTGCGAATCCAGGATCCCACATCCAAGCATTGGGATAAGGTTGGCACTGTCATGGGTATTGGCAAATCTCGTGATTATCACATCAGGCTTCCAAGTGTCCGTATACTATGGCGCAATCGACGCTTCTTGCGCCCTACACAGCTCATGATTGGACACTCAATTGATTTGGAAGAACAGCTGTCAGATGATGCACCTGGATCTTCCACCCCATCTGTGCCGTTGAACCTCGACGTTCGAACGCATCAAATCGAAGTCCGTTGAAGACTCCCGCTAGTGAACGTACAGGGGGGAGGGAGATGTGGGTTGTGATAATGAAGTGAGTTGTGATACTTATGTGAGTTGTGAGTGCCATATTGTGATGCCGCCATATACGGGATATGATAACAACATTATCCACACTTTACAGCACTTTCAGTACCAGTATAGAGGCTTGCTATCCGGCCAATAATCTATGTCTGAATTCGATGTAGGCTGCAAGCAACCCACGACCAAA
>NC_051391.1:57983394-57990405 GCF_015228065.2 Penaeus monodon
ATATATATATATATATATATATATATATATATATATATATATATATATATATGTTTCTATGTATGAATGTGTATGTGTACATATATATATGTGTGTGTGTGTGTGTGTGTGTGTGTGTGTGTGTGTGTGTGTGTGTGTGTGTGTGTGTGTGTGTGTGTGTGTGTGTGTGCACGCGTGCGTGCGTGTGTGCGCGCGCGCGCGTACAGTACATACGCATATATACATATGTGTGTTTGCGTTTACACACACGTGTCAGAACGTGGACGTGCGGGCGGGTGAGTGCGCGTTCGTTTCATTCTGACACAGCTCAAAGCGTATAGTGAAGTTGCTTCCGTACAGAAGCTGTTCCGCGGCGACCTCCCCGGCGTCCGCTTCTTCGAGCGCGCGATGGCCTACTACCGGGAGAAGTTTGCCGGCGGCGTCGCGTTCATCGCTGCGTCGGACAACCCGCGGTTCATCAACGCAACGCTGAGTCATAACCCAGACGTTTATTTCGCTCCAGGTTAGTGGTTAATGGCTAATGTTTAAAAAGCAAATTAAATGTGCTAGACATCAATGGTCATGTATACAGCACAGTGGGAAGGCATAGTATCAGAAAGGGTAGAGAAGGGCGCGGTAATGGTTAGGTGCTGTACGTCAACAGTCGTATAGCAGTAGGATGGCATTAGAGGAGTCACCAACAGGTGAGGAAACGCAGCCACTGTAAGTAGGATTAAATCCAGTATTTGTGGATCAATGCGTTAAATCACGTGTCCATTTGAAAGGGAAACAAGTATCCCATTATGATCTAGTTCTGCTTTAGTTTAATAACTGTCATTCAGCCTTAAAATTCTATGTTAAATGGAGGCTTCAAAGTTATCACAGTATGAAATTATTTAAACCAAGGAGTTACCTTTTCACTAGATCCTGATTGCTAGAAGCTATAAAAATTAGTCTGTCATTGCAGTCGGACCCAAGCAAGTATCCAGCAAATCAATATACTGAAGCAAAAAATTTTGCGACCAGCCCCTTGGTTAGTTGCCTTCTTTAGACCCTTCCGACGCTACTGGTAAAGATGTGTATCATTAGCCTTAAAGTAGTGTGTGCTATTGCCGCCGTTGTGTTCCAATGGCCTGAGAGCAACATATGCATTATATGCATTGAAATGCATATAATTGGCCTTAAAGAAATGTTTGCTATTAGCTATAGACTGTGTACTGCATATATGGATAGATGAGTTAGTAATGCATGAAACTGCATAACTAACTTTGAATTTAAAAAAAATTATAATCGTAGGATTATGAGCTAATACAGTAGTTGCAACTACTTGGTTTTATGACTAAGCAGTCATGAAGGGTTTATCCATGCACCCATAAGATTCCACTACATTTAGTGACTAAATCCAATTTTGAGTTAAAGATTATGAAATGGAAAAACTGATTTTTTAATTTTGTGATGTGATGCATCTGACTGTGGTGGCAGAGTAAAACTAATTTCTGAAATCATGATTCAGAGTTGTACAGCTAGATGTTATTAAAGAGACTAAAAGGCTAGAGATTACTAAATCGTAATTATATATTCCCAGACTCTATACTGTAGTATAATAAAACGAAATAGTATTGGTGTACATATGCATGATATAGCATACATGTCACATCATTCCCAGCACGACTGTAATAAGGGTCTGCGTTGTACTGTAATATTACATAATTAGAGAAGTTATGGCGTAGCTTAGATTTTCAAGAATTCAAGACGGCCAACATCTCCAGTTCAGTTATACTATACCTGGATTCTGTTTCTGAAAGAAATCGCGATCCACACTGACCTGATCAATGCAAGTCTACAATGCCTTTGCAGTAGGGCATAGGGGCATAAGCTATGGCATGGAGCTAGGATGCGCCTGTGTGCAAGTCTTGAATGCAGGGTTGAATTGTGCAATTACTAGAGATTGAACAAGAGCTGATTTAGCAATAAAAAAAAAAAAAAAAAAAAAAAGTTCGAGACTAGAATTGCATGAAAATCTACAGGTCCACGACAACACCATTTCTAGCCATGACACTACAGAAAAAGCTATTACGACTGCAAATTCATGATACTCGACATTCTAGGTGATTCCATACTTTCAGCAGCACAGTAATCTTCATCCCAATATACTTGTTATTGATGGCCTTCACTAACTGTCTGATGCTTTACTTCATCACCCCAGTGGCTGTAAATGTCTCCCATGCAGGTAAATCCCATAGGAGCACAAATGAACTCGGTTGCGCAGATGAAAATATAAAGATCAAGTGTTGATCTCTTCATGGAAGGTTACCTACCAATATCCACACAAAGCACCCTATGTAAAAAAAAACACTGGGCAGGTTACTTGAGAATTTAACTTTGGCATATCCTCAGCTCTTATCTAGCCACACATATCAACTGTGACTTGAGAGTGGCGTCGAGCAGATGGTTCCTCTCTTGTAGCTGCAAAAATCAGATGTGCCGCAAGTGCTTCCTGATCTTCCTTGAAAGTTGCTGTCAATAAAATCTGTCGTGGGCTATGTGTAGCAAACGGCTTAGCTTAAGGATTTAGTTTGGTTCTTATGGGTGGTCCGGGAACCGGCTGCAATGTCTTCCTGCCTTAGAGGGATAAAACGCGCGTCAAACTCCGTGAGCATTTCGAGGGCCGTTTGCCTGCTAGGTCTCACACTGCTTGTCATACGTTAGTCACCGACACCTGAAAATATTTGGAAAAAGGTGATTGTAATTTCTTTATTTTTCTTGTATTCTGCAATTTAACAATAAATGTAACTGTTTTCAACAATATGAAACTCTCCAGTCGATTAGTTATGACTATTTTTACGACGTTTTTTTATTCACCTGGGACAAGCCAAAGCTGCTCTTGTAGTTTAGCTAGGCGTTTCAGGAGATAGCTACCATGTTTCGAACGTTCTCATAAAGGAGAGCCCTAAGAGTTGCTCCATAGATGCGTGATCAGTGTACCTGCAGATGCAGGTGGAGTATGATGTATATTGTAGAGGTCCTGCTTGCATGAATAAAAATGAAGTATAGCATATAGCTAGGATCTACATACACATCTCAAAGGTCACTTTGAATATCACTACCGCCGTGAATGCACAATCCCTCTAAAGTTGCTTCTAAACAGGGAAACACATAATTTAATGCACATTAGAAGGACCAACATAAAAGTGTCTTGCACATGGGATACACACATTTCTTCAGCTATTATTAGCTCCAGTACACTGCGCTATGTTTGGTTTATGATTCTAAGCAGTCATCCACACATAAGATTTCCTGACAAATAATAACGAAAATAAATCCTGATTTAAAGAAATATAGTGAAATATAGATCTTAAAATTTCGTGATACAATGTGTCCATGTGACATCTGAGTCATGTGATAGCAGAGTAACAGTTACTTTTACGGGATCATCCCCCTAACCCATTGTTGTTGTGGGAGGGGTTAGGAAATGGAAACTGAGCCCCAGTGTTAGAGATCTCCCCTGCCTTAGGCCTCTGCCTTCGGCTCAACCAATATTTCACGGTCTTTTCTCCTTCTTGCCTTTCTCTTTTCTTCTGCAACCCTTTCTTTTGTCCACTTCCCAAGACGTGGAAAAGGATAAAAGGCCACTCTAAATCTAGACAAATCAATCTCTACTTCCCCGGTACCTACCCCTCCCCATCGCATCAGATAATCTAAACATTCTATCCCATCTTACCGCATCCTCCCAACATCTACCTCTTCCTCTGCCCCTCAAACGTCTGTCCCCTCTTCCCCTCCTTAGCAAACCTTAGTTTCTCAGACCTCCCCACCCAACTCCCTTTCAAAAAATCTTGAGGTCATTCAAAACTATCTAATCATGCCCCAAAATATCATCCTTATACCTCAACCACCCTCCAATCTCTCTGCTGCCATTCCCTCTATACGTATAGTGACTGCCGACGTGCACCCTCATACTCATGTTCTCCTTACACCCCCCCCCCCACTTCCTTTCGTCAAAACAGTGCCCTTCCTGGCATTTCTCCTGAAACTGTTCTTTGATCAAGATGCCCTTAACCCCCTTTCCCCTTTAGCTAATCCGTGCCTTACCCCATGGACATCCTTGCAGAATCCCACACCTTTCCTTCCTCACACGCACATATATATTCAATTTGATCTAAACATCCTTTTGTTAATCTTTATCTTAACCCATTTACTATCCCCTCTAAACCCTCACCCTTCTTACCCCCCTTTCAGTACCATAGACTGCTGTAGGACGTGTAGCGCATTTAATCAAACTCATCACTCCTCTTTACCCTTTTTGCTGCTAAACCTTCTTATAGTGCTCTGTTACCATTATTTGTTTACCACATTTATTATATTTATTTATAACCATTAACCATTTCACCTGATCACAATCCAAATTTTTACATTATACATAAATAACTGTTTATATCATATATTATTTATTCCTCAGCTCACTGACATTAAATTATAGTTTAATACAACAAAACATAATCCTGGTGTGTGTGTGTGTGTGTGTGTGTGTGTGTGTGTGTGTGTGTGTGTGTGTGTGTGTGTGTGTGTGTGTGTGTGTGTGTGTGTGTACAGAATCAGTCTCACAGTAACCTTCAGTTACTTACATAGCGGGCCCAAAACTGTTACTAATCCTGACCTACTGACATAACAGGAAGGTTGCCGGGGCTGGACTTGGCCGTGCTCGCGTCTTGCAACCACAGCATCATCACATTGGGCAGCTTTGGCTTCTGGGCCGGCTTCCTCGCAGGGGGAGAGGTCATTTATCCAGACACCAGATTTCGGCGTCCCTATAGGTATATGGAAACCTTCTCGCTCTTTCTTATAGACCCTGTAAATATAGTGACATTCCCCTTCTTATGGGTACACACTGCAGATGTACCCTGTGCTTTACTCTATCTCATTACTACTACTTGCATGCACTGACCTCACTAGTGCTCTGTCGTATTTCTGACAAGTACACAGTGATCTTCCTCCACTTTTTCGTAGACTTTGCAGGTGTGCATTGTCCCTCTCGCTTTTTCCTTATAAACATATAAGTGTACACTGACCTTTTCGTGTCGCCCTCTGTGGTGGTCAACACATCTAATTTTGAATAAAAAGGTAATTTCTAAATTAATCCAGTTTGATATTACATGATAAGCTGGATGTGCAAATCCTGGGGCCCATTATTGGTTTGGTTTGCTTCGCCTTGCCGTATTTTTCAAAACAGTCCCAGCATCCAGCTTGCTATCCATGTAAATAGCTACCGCAATATGTGACGACTCGTTCCCTTTCACAGTGGCTCATAGAATTATTCGCGGATAGTAATGATAGTGAAATTACCAAAGAAGATAAGCGAGATAAAAGAACTATTTACATATCATGTAGCACAAGTGTTATGAATAACTGAAACAAAAAATAGTCCACACAGTCTAGAACAGCAATTTAAAAGGATATCTGTTATTCATAAAAGAGATGGGTCTTTCAAACTGCAAGTTTAGTAAAGAAATAACAAAGATAAATAAAATGGCATATCGAACCTCACTTGGATGGCCACAATACTGTTATAACTTGCTAGTAGTTATCTTCTAGAGAATAATAAAGCTATTAAGGTTGTCCAGTTAATACATCTGGCCGGTGCAATTACGATAATAACCTGCTAGTTTAAAATATCTATTGGCAACAAAATAAGTAGATTATCAAGAGAATTTCTTCGTACTCACACATTTTTTTCGGCCATGTTGGCGGCTTGTTCTCTATTGTATTATTGTGACTTCATGAAACTAGCAAGCCTCCTCTGGAGGTAGTTTGAAAATGCTTTATTCAGTTCTCTTCCTCACATACGCCAGGCTCAAAATAGCCAATAATAATTTTGCACCCTGATTAGTGGCGTTCAGGCTTTCCCCTTAATCAACAAGACCCACAGCCTTTCTGGTTCCCTGATCCTTAACTCTCCTTTGATCACAATTTTGAACACTTCTACTACTACCCCATCTTCAATCCGTGCTGTCAGCTCAGGCCATTCTGTCACCTACTGTCTCCCAGCATCCTCCACTCCATTTTCTCATCCTCCAAAGGCCTCTTCATTTTCAACCCTGATTGCTGCTCTTCATCCTTATTGTCTATCTCCCCATAGTACTACCTCACTCAACACCACTCCCTCTTCCTCTTGTCCTCATTCTTCAACTAAATCCACCTCTATAAATTTAATGAGTCTCTTTTTAGTCCAACTAAATGGGATCGATTTTTTGTAGTTCACTCTACAGCCCCTTACTCTGACAATAACTCCTATTTCTACAATGTCTCCAGGAACGAGTAGACGAAGTCTTCCACAGTCATTCCACAACCATTCAAGCATTGTCACAGTTACAAATGAGTCCCAAACTTGAGCATATTCTGACCCTGATTGACCTCACTGCTAATCCTATTCCTGCTCACCCTCACTCCTCCCTTAATACTTGCACTGGGATAGTGTCCAATTTTCCGGCCGACTGCCATGTCTATGGACAGTGCAGTGCTACATTATTCTCCCCAGAGACCTGTTTACACCAATATTGCTAAATTTACCTTCTATAGACATGACATCTATTATTTTTTATTGGTGGAGAGTCCTGCCTTGTCCAACCCATTATTGTCGGGAATATTGGCGTTTTGGCCACCCTGCCATGACTGTCACTTCACAACCGGCTGCCCTCTATGTGACCAAACTGGTCATGACCGTTCCAGCTACCCTGCGCAGTCACGCCCGTGTGTAAATTGCTACCCATCGCATCAAACAATTTAAACCCCAACTTCTACCGCATCCTCACCTACAGCTACTTCTTATGTTCCTCAGATGTTTACCCACTCTTCTTCCCTTCACAAGAAAACTTTTGTTTCTCAGGCCTGCCCACCCTACTCTTTTTCAGACACTCTTGAAGACATTAAAATTTTTCTAGCCATGACCCCCAAAAATATGCCTTCCAGTTTATCTATTCCCATTTCCTTTACACTAAAAGTGACTGCCGACATCCATCCTTCTCAAATTCACCC
>NC_051391.1:57993005-58013005 GCF_015228065.2 Penaeus monodon
AGATTCTCTGTACAATTTGTCAGAGTAAACAATATTTTATTTTGTCTATGTAGTCACCACGTTTGGCAGAGCACTCTCGGGCAGAAAGCTGAGCGTGGGGCACAGGACTATGAAGAAGAAAACTCCCTTTATTTGGTCAGAGTTGATCTCAATGAACTCTTTAGTTTTAAATTGGTTGTATTCTTCTCCCTCAAGCATCGTAGAGAAACACCACACAAAAATATATACGAACACGACACAGTGAGTATACAAACATGGCGAGTGGATCCAGTTATCAGTTCCTGATGCCAGCCTTGAGCCCCGTTCCCCTCCCCTCGTGGCCTGTACCCTGCCCCGTACCTCCTTCCACCCTTGTGGCCGCCCCTCAGAAAACAAAGCTTCAGGAGTGATTTTCATTAGTGCATGAATTGTGGTGCTATAGTGAAGTTGTGTGTTGAGCTGTAGCTGTAGTGTTAGTGCAGTGCCTATATTAGCAGCATAAAGGAGCCGAATCGAAGTATATTGAGATTGTAGGAGCGGTGACAGATATTTTTGCACTCTGCGACGCTTCGTGAGCGACTGATTCTTCGCTCGTGCTCGCATAACCGCGCCGCGTGAGTCCACGGCACTGCCACGCACCAGACATTCACTACCCCCACTGCATGGACGGAATGTCACGGATTTTCGCCGAATTTGCTGTATTATCTGACACCCTTACCACGGTACCATGGTAAAAGGAACCGCATGAGGCCAGTAAGAGCGACCGGAGAGAAACCAGACTCTAGGCCTGGAAGAGTCGAAAGGAAGGCCAGTGCCAGCATCCACACCTCCACAGATTTACTACATTGCTCCAGTGGATAATACAGGGGATGAAAAGAGGGAAGAAGAATCGGAAGGAGGAGGAATATAGTAAAACAGGCGGGAGAAGAAGCCGTCGGAAGGAAAGAAGAAGCCCGTCGGAAGGATGAGGAAGCTGCCAGTTTTTTCAGGCAGCTGATACTTCGCTCACTCACCAGCAGCCCGTAGATTCAACTGCGAGTTCGCAGTGAGAATGTCTGCGCATCCAAACGGCTTCTCACACCTCCGCCACCCAAAGGCAACAATACAAACCTCCGAAAAATATACCAGCAGATGCGAGAGTCCCCAACATTTCGGGAAATGGAAGGCGTGAATGGTAAGATTATGCTGTCCTGGGGGATCTCCACAGTCTGCCATCATCAAAGCAGCATATACAGCTATGCATGCGCCTTACACCTGAGAGCGGACGGGTGAGGGAAGCACAAGTTAAATGTGCCGGCAGACCAACCTGGCTCAGTAGATGATTGTACTGACAAGCTTGAGGAGCATATCAAAAATGGCCAGTAATGAGCGCTTTATGTGACGGAAGGACTTATTCCGAGTGCAAGCAAGCAGAGGCCGAGTGTTCGATACTTTTGGATACGGCTGAAAATCGTGTCACAGGAGGGATAGACCTTTGCAAGGCTCAGGAAACACATGCTGTGAGCAGTGGATGAAAAAACACGGCATACTAATGGGTATACGTGATAAGGAACTTACCAGAAGCTCATTTAGGATGGACGGTCCAGAGAAATTGCAAGATGTGTTGGAGAAGAAATGAAAGGGTTCGCATGATATCATCAAAGGACAGCATATTCTGTTTGAGGGACTCAAGTTTCATAACGCGATGTTCTCAAAAAAATATAAAAGATATAAAAAGGCTGCCCTGAAGCAGAAGTCTAAATGGACCAAGCTCACCCCTCCTTTGCCTAGTAAAGTCTGGCAATGCGGATCGTCAACATGAAAAGGTCTAGCAGAACCACCTACTTCAACATAACGGCTTGTGGCAAGAAAAGGCCATTGGAATTCTACTGAACAAGTGTCCTGCCAGGAATGCCATATGCGAGGTCTGCAATCGGCAGGGACACTTTGAATAAATGTGCCAAAGAAAACGGAAGACTAGAAGACAAAGAAGAGGACACAAAGCAAGAACTTGAAAGTAGTAAGGTTCTGTATCCCCTTCAGTGTCACATGCCAGGAGTGTCCACCTCTACTGCACGACCTAAAAACCTCAGCCTTCACCTAAAGTTTGCGTATCTATTCGGCATAATGATTCTCCCTGACACAGGTGCAGACACTACCTGTCATTGGGATCAAGCATTCTAGTAGTCTGGGAACTTTCAAAGAGAAGACTTGGCACCACCGGCAGAAACATTGTACTATAAGCAGATGGGTCACAGATGCACCAGTGGCTGGATCATTTGTGGAACCTCATCACCTATGGCGGACCGTTCGAACTACATGTTGGGATTGATGTCCAGCCTTCGCTTACGACCCCGCTGCTCTCTTGGAAGGAGTGCAAGGATTTGGGATTTTCCGGACCATGTACCCAGGCAAATGTCGGATGTGCACATGGCCAATCGACGTCCATGGGAATCGGATAGTACGCCAGTATTGCACACCACTCAGTGCTGCCTTTACCGATGGACCAGTTGAAGTTACTGAAGAAGTAAGGAAGTATTTCCTGAATCAGTATGCAGGACGTCTTGGTGAAGAAGCGACGAATTGCAGTCAGGGGCCAATCAAGACGATGAGAGCCAACGATGAAGAATTCATCTGCGGGATAATGCACGCCCTTCGCGATGTACACCCCAAGAATGAGTTCTTTGCTGGCAATAACCAAGGAAAATGAGCTTGAGTCATTAGTGACCCAAGGCACTCTTGAAGCAGTAGACGAGAACCATCAGAATGGTGTCATCCAATGGTTGTTGTCCCAAAAAGTGAATGGTGGTGTTCGTTATACCACTTACTGTCAAAAGCAACAGCAAGTCTCTCGCCCTGCCCACCATCTCCGACGCCATTTACATCAATCAGAAGTATCAGTCATGGTCAAAATTCTTCACAACTGTGGATGCCTCTTTGTGTTATTTGGGAACTCCCCTGCAGGGAGGACGATCAACACCTGACTACATTTTATCACTATTATGGACGCTTCAGGTATTGTGCAGGGCCACTTCAGGGAGTCACGGAACTGCATCAAAGTTGTGGATGACATTCCCTACATGATGAGGGACTACATCTCACACCTCAAAACGTGTGAAGGACGTCCTGTTAAGGTGTCGTCAGCACACGGATTAAACACTGAATGCAGAGAAGTCACTGTGCTGCATCTGAGGCCAGCTTTGTGGGTACAAATATCAAGATATGGTACTGAAGCAGACACAGAGAAGGTGAGGGCCACACAGAGTTTCCTACAACTGCAAACTTAAACAGATCTTCGGTCATTTAGGGGCTTGGAAATCAACTGGCTGAGTTTACACCCAAGATTCGATCCACTGCCAGCGCTGGAGAGACAAAGATGGTGCAATGGGATTCTCGTTTCTCGACAGACACAGAAAACACGGTATCGCGGACCATCGAATTGGAAATGCAAAGCTGTCGTTTGGGTATCAACAAGTGCAAGTTCTATCTTCTTGGACTTCACCGCTTCCACTGGTTCCTATTTTGAACCAGTATTCTCTTGATGCTATTGAAAATCATCGCCTCCAGGCATGAAGGATAAAATCGCACCCATATTTTTACTGCAATGTGGCATGCAGGAAAGGAGTTGTGCATTCCTGATGTCCCTCTCCAGTCACCTGATGAGTCACCCAACGGTGGAAGATGGGTAACCTTCAATATTGAGATGGACACTTCTGTCAAGATTGCAGCTTTGCATGCTGTCCAAGTCTGTTCAAGCATCAGATGCTATAGACGAGCAGAGGGATCTCTTTCATGGAAGAATGCGTATGGTCGCTATCTAGGATGGCTCAATAAAGAATTGCTTCATGTAAAGTCAGGGTTCCCCAATGACTGCTACAACCTGCCAAGTAACCTGCGTCCGTATGGAAAATCGCAGTGGTTGTACAACGATGGTTGAATTGGTGCTGTATGGACCTAGAGGTTGTCCCTGCTTCTTTACACTATAGCACCCTGGCTCGCCGCATGATTGCCACTCGGTGTGGAAGCTACAAAGCGTCGTGCGCACAGTTTCTTTTTGCCAGGCATTAATGCAGACATAGTGAATACTGTTCGTGCGGTGAGGCATGCCAGCGCCTACAGCCTAGCCAGCAAACACAGGAGCCGCTGCTGGTTAGAAGACAAACCCACAAGACCTCTATGTCTGATATCCGCTTGACTTTTTCAGTGTTACTGGAAAACACTTTCTTGGTGTATGCTGGACGGACTTTCTGGATGGCCAGTTGTTCATCCCGTGTGGAAAAATGCAACAAGTTGCTTTCAACGATAGATCTTTCGGCCCACCTGTCCGTGATCTTAGGTGTCTCGTTCACCTGCGCACGATGTGGACCCCCAGTTCTCCGCGAGGAAATTTGATACCTTTCTTCAGCGATGGGCGAGGCATCATGTGATGTCAAAAAGTCCCATACCACAGCCAATGGGCTATGCAGAGGCGCTGTGAAGAAAGTCAAGTATCTGATCATGAAGACAGCACCAAACAGGAATATTGACTGTGAGGAGTATCGCAGTGGGCTTACTGGAATTGCGTACCACCCAAATGTCACTGGTCGTCTCCTGCTCAGATTCTGTGGGTATGCCCCTTCGCTCCTGTGTTGCTAGCCCACTCAGTGCCCTCATAAAGGAGTGGCAGACCAAGCTGAAGATTGCGACCCTCGTGCTCCAGTACATTGCAAGACGTGAAGACCCGCTATGGACACTTGCGCCACTCACTTCCAAGTTAGGAAGGTTGGGGCCACATGTTGCGAATCCAGGTGATCACCACATCCAAGCATTGGGATAAGGTTGGCACTGGCATGGGGATTGGCAAATCTCGTGGGATTATCAATCAGCTTCAAGTTGGCCGCTATACTATGGCGCAATCGGACGCTTCTTGCGCCCTACACAGCTCATGATTGGACACTAAATGATTTGGGAAGAACAGCTGTCAGATGATGCACTGGATATTCCACCCCATCTGTGCCTGGGTTTGAACCTCGACGTTCGGAAACGCAGCAAATCCGAAGTCCGTTTGAAGACTCCCGCTAGTGGACACCGTAAGGGGGGCAGGAGATGTTGGTTGTGATAATGGAATTGAGTTGTGATACTTCGTGAGTTGTGAGTGCCAATATTGTGAATGCCGCACCATAAGACGGGATATGATAAACAAAATATCCACACTTTACAGCAATTTCAGTACCAGTATAGAGGCTGTGCCTATCAGGCCAATAATCTATGTCGGAATTCGATGTATGTAGGCTGCAAGCAACCCACGACCAAACTCACGACGGCGTTTACAATTACCTGAAGGCTAGTATACGGTGCTATCGGGATTTGCCAGGAGTAAATCCAGACTGCTCCGGTCTCTGATGGCCTCAGTAGGTGGTGCGGACGTTTCAGAAGAATGTGGCGAGAAACCTTGCCGGGTAGCTGAGCAGGTTAATACCACGGTAGTTGCTACAATTACAACGATCCCCTTTACCCCTTCCAGAGAGGGTGACCACGCCCCCTCAGCAGGTCAGGGGTAAGGTACAGACTGCCAAAATGGCAGTCCAGAACTGTATGCAGGCCCGTGCCATAGGTTCACTCCCAGCTTTAGCAGGTTTCAGCAGTGGATATCAAATATGCCTGCAGCTTTCCCACTCTCAGCTTGGAAATCGCCAGCTAACCCTGTTAGGGAGGAAGGTTCCTCCGCTGTGGGTGGGTCCAGCAACAGGATACTGAGACGATCGCTTGCACAAGACTAACTGTTAGAGGTTCTACCTGGTACAACTGTTCACAAATACTCAGCCCAACGTCAACGAACCCCACGTGATCCGAGATGATCCGTCCAGCCGCGATCGGACTGCAGTCATCGGGGAGGAGGGCTTAGGGTTCAGCTTTCTCAGGGTTGGTAGGGCGGGGCGAAGGTCATTTACTGAAGAAATGGCCTTCGATATCCTCAGCAAGATTCCTGTGAACTGTTTTCCTTGTCCCTCTCAGCCAGTGTCGAGCCCTACGCACCAGGAACGACGCAAGGACTTGATTCTGATATATATAATATTTATATATATATATATATATATATATATATATATATAATATAATATATATATATATATATATATATATATATATATACATATATTTATAAATAATACACATTGTATATATAGTAGTATGTGTGTCTGTACATATATATATATAATATATATATATATAATAGATTCTATAGTATATATATATAATATAATATAAATAATATATATAAGAATATTAAATAATAATATAATATTATATAATTATAATAATTATATATAGATATAGATATATATATGATAGATATTATATAGAAATATATATATATATACCTATATATATATATATATATATATATATATATATTTATATATACATTTATATAGATATATATATATATATATATAATATATATATATATAGATATGTCTATATATATATATATATATATATATATAATATATATATATATATAATATATATATATCTATATATATATATATATTATCTAGATATATATATAATATCATCTATATATATAAGTATATATTATGATATATAGATATATATTACATATAGATATATATATATATTATATATATATATGTACAGACACACATCATCATCATTTTAACGGGTTTAGGTTAATGTCTGAGCCGCCGTGGTTCACAGCCATGATACTCAATGCAGTTTTCACGTTGTGATGCCCTTGGAGTGGAGTACGTGGTAGGGTCCCACGTCCCTTGCCACGGAGAGTGCCGGTGTTTACCTTTTCAGGTAACATTCTCTCTTATTTTATCCGGGCTTGGGACCAGCACTTGACTTGGGCTGGCTTGCCACCCAGTGGCTAGGTAGCAATCGAGGGTGAAGTCCTGACCAAGGGGAAAACAACGCGCCGAGCCGGTGACTCGAAACCCTCGAAATCAGAAATTGCCGTTGTGGGACAGTTTTGAGTCCGGACGCTCTAAACCATAGGGCCCCGCGGCCTTGACGATCATTGGGTTCCATTTTTTTCTTAGCAATTTTAGAGCGGTGGTTTGCCATGCCTTCGCCCGGGTTTTTATCGAGCACCACGCTATTTACCGGCATGATTGGGGTGGACTTGGTCCCCAGTGACTAGGCAGGCAAACGAGGTGAAGTTCCTTGCAAGGGAAACAAACGTGGCGGTCCCGGTGATCGAACCCTCGAAAACTCAGAATGGCCGTTCGTGACAGGTATTGAGTCCGATGCTCTAACCATTCGGCCACCGCGCCCCACGACACACATAACATAAGAAATATAAATATGTGTATTTATTTAATAAATATAGTATATATATATATATATATATATATATATATATATATATATATATATATATGCATACATACATACATATATATTTATCTATAAATATATATACGTATATATATGTATACATACGTATACACACACACACACACACATATATATGTGTGTGTGGTGATGGTGTGTGTGTGTGGTGTGTGTGTGTGTGTGTGTGTGTGTGTGTGTGTGTGGGTGTGTTTGTGTGTGTGTGTGGTGTGTTTATATATATGTATATATATATATATAATATATATATATATATATGATTATAATAAGCTAGATATATAAATATATATATATTATATATGCTATATATATATATATACTATATATATTATATTTTATGTACTGTATGTATGTATGTATGATGTATGTATATATGTATGTAGTATGTATGTATGTATGATGTATGTATGTATGTGTGGTTATAGATATATATATATATTATATATATAATATATAATATATAT
Organism: Penaeus monodon; assembly: GCF_015228065.2. Taxonomy (NCBI): domain Eukaryota; kingdom Metazoa; phylum Arthropoda; class Malacostraca; order Decapoda; family Penaeidae; genus Penaeus; species Penaeus monodon. Next base: position 58,000,790 of record NC_051391.1, read on the forward strand.
ATATATTATATATATATATAATATATGTGTGTGGTGTGTGGTGTGTGTGTGTGCGAATATTGCATACATCAGCGCACATGTATGCATGCATATATATAAATATGTGTGTAATATATAATATATATATTTTTTTAACGGTAGGTCATTTTTGACCCGCCGGGGTCACAGCATGATACTTAATGCAGTTTTCTGTTGTGAGCTCGGAGTGAGTACGTGGTAGGGCCCCCCATTTCCTTTCCACGGAGAGTGCCGGTGTTACCTTTTGGGTAATCATTTCTCTTTTTATCCGGGTTTTGGGGACCGCACTGACGGGGGCTGGTTTGGGCCCCCAGTGGCTACGTGGGAAATCGAGGTGAATTCCTTGCCCAAGGGAACAACGCACCGGCCGGTGATCGAACCCTGAACTAGTTTTGCCGTGTGCCAGTTAGAGTCCGGTTAAACCCACTGGGCCCAGCGGCCCTATGTGTTTAAATTAAAAATATATATTATATATATTAATATATATTTTAATAATATTATATATATTATTTATAAATAAAATTTATAAATTAAATATATAAATAAATATATATAAAATATAAAATTATATATATATATATATAATTTAATATATTATATATTCATATTGTGTGTGTGTGTGTGTGTGTGTGCTTGTGGTGTGTGTGTGTTGTGTGTGTGTGTGTGTGTGGGTTGTGTGTTGTGTGTGTTTTGTTTGTTTTTTGTTTGTTTTTGTTTATTTATTTTATACACATACATATACACATACGAGCGCTGGAAATTCCGGGACCAGCGGGGCGGAGGCTCAAGAGGCAGATACAGCGAGATACGAGGGAGAAGTATCGGGGCCAATGCATATTTACTGGATGTGACTTCGGAAACCACAACGGAAATGGTCGGGAGCAGGTTGGGTTTTATTAATTTACTTTAGCTAATGGCTTTGGTCATTATAGAAATTAGAATAAACTCATAGAGTCTGTCCCATTCCTTCTATCAAAGTGAATGGTAATTAAGAATTTTCCCTTTTTTTTAAAAAGGGAGTGGTGGCAGTGCTATTGTTAATATTATTCTTTCAGACAGAGAATATGAATGAGAGGATTTTTAAAACCGTTTGCTAAATACTTATATATCTAAGTAAATAAGTGAATAAACAACAACACGATATGTACGTATGTATGCATAATATATATATAATATATATATATATATATATATATATATATATATATAATATATATATATGTTCTATGTATGAATGTTTTGGGTGTGTTGTGGTGTGTGTGTGTGTGGTGTGTGTGTGTGTGTGTGGTGTGTGTGTGTGTGGTGTGTGTGTGTGGTGTGTGTGTGTGTGTGTGTGCGTGTGCGTGTGTGTGTGGTGTGTGCGTGCGTACAGTACATACGCATATAACATATGTGTGTTGCGTTTACAACGGTGTCTGAGCGTGGACGTGCGGGCGGTGTGAGTGCGCGTTCTTTTCATTCTGACACAGCTCAAAGCGTATAGTGAAGTTGCTTCCGTACAGAAGCTGTTCCGCGGCGACCTCCCGGCGTCCGCTTCTTCGAGCGCGCGATGGCCTACTACCGGGAGAAGTTTGCCGGCGGCGTCGCGTTCATCGCTGCGTCGGACAACCCGCGGTTCATCAACGCAACGCTGAGTCATAACCCAGACGTTATTTCGCTCCAGGTTAGTGGTTAATGGCTAATGTTAAAAAGCAAATTAAATGTGCTAGACATCAATGGTCATGTATACAGCACAGTGGGAAGGCATAGTATCAGAAAGGGTAGAGAAGGGCGCGGTAATGGTTAGGTGCTGTACGTCAACAGTCGTATAGCAGTAGGATGGCATTAGAGGACCCAAACAAGGTGAGGAAACGCAGCCACTGTAAGTAGGATTAAATCCAGTATTTGTGGATCAATGCGTTAAATCACGTTGTCCATTTGAAAGGGAAAACAAGTATCCCATTATGATCTAGTTTGCTTTAGTTTAATAACTGTCATTCAGCCTTAAAATTCTATGTTAAATGGAGGCTTCAAAGTTATCACAGTATGAATTTATTTAAACCAAGGAGTTGCCTTCTCACAGATCCTGATTGCTAGAAGCTATAAAAAATTAGTCTGTCATTGCAGTCGGACCCAAGCAAGTATCCAGCAAATCAATATACTGAAGCAACAAATTTGCGACCAGCCCTTGGTTAGTTGCCTTCTTTAGACCCTTCCGACGCTACTGGTAAAGATGTGTATCATTAGCCTTAAAGTAGTGTGTGCTATTGCCGCTGTTGTGTTCCAAGGGCCCTGAGAGCAACATATGCATTATATGCATTGAAATGCATATAATTGGCCTTAAAGAAATGTTTGCTATTAGCTATAGACTGTGTACTGCATATATGGATAGATGAGTTAGTAATGCATGAAAATGCATAACTAACTTTGAATTTAAAAAAAAATTATAATCGTGGGATTATGAGCTAATACAGTAGTTGCAACTACTTGGTTTATGACTAAGCAGTCATGAAGGGTTTATCCATGCACCCATAAGATTCCACTACATTTAGTGACTAAATCCAATTTTGAGTAAAGATTATGAAATGGAAAAACTGATTTTTAATTTTGTGATGTGATGCATCTGACTGTGATGGCAGAGTAAAACTAATTTCTGAAATCATGATTCAGAGTTGTACAGCTAGATGTTATTAAAGAGACTAAAAGGCTAGAGATTACTAAATCGTAATTATATGTTCCCAGACTCTATACTGTAGTATAATAAAACGAAATAGTATTGGTTGTACATAGCAGGGATATAGCAAACATGTCACATCATTCCCAGCACGACTGTAATAAGGGTCTGCGTGTACTGTAATATTACATAATTAGGAAGTTATGGCGTAGCTTAGATTTTCAAGAATTCAAGACGGCCAACATCTCCAGTTCAGTTATACTATACCTGGATTCTGTTTCTGAAAGAAATCGCGATCCACACTGACCTGATAAATGCAAGTCTACAATGCCTTTGCAGTAGGGCATAGGGGCATAAGCTATGGCATGGAGCTAGGATGCGCCTGTGTGCAAGTCTTGAATGCAGGGTTGAATTGTGCAATTACTAGAGATTGAACAAGAGCTGATTTAGCAATTAAAAAAAAAAAAAAAAAAAAAAAAAGAAGTTCGAGACTGGAATTGCATGAAAATCTACAGGTCCACGACAACACCATTTCTAGCCATGACACTACAGAAAAAGCTATTACGACTGCAAATTCATGCTACTCGACATTCTAGGTGATTCCATACTTTCAGCAGCACAGTAATCTTCATCCCAATATAGTTGTTATTGATGGCCTTCACTAACTGTCTGATGCTTTCCCTTCATCACCCAGTGTTGTAAATATCTCCCATGCAGGTAAATCCCATAGGAGCACAAATGAACTCGGTTGTGCAGATGAAAATATAAAGATCAAGTGTTGATCTCTTCATGGAAGGTTACCTACCAATATCCACACAAAGCACCCATGTAAAAAAAACACTGGGCAGGTTACTTGAGAATTAAACTTTGGCATATCCTCAGCTCTTATCTAGCCACACATATCAACTGTGACTTGAGAGTGGCGTCGAGCAGATGGTTCCTCTCTTGTAGCTGCAAAAATCAGATGTGCCGCAAGTGCTTCCCGATCTTCCTTGAAAGTTGCTGTCAATAAAATCTGTTGTGGGCTATGTGTAGCAAACGGCTTGGCTTAGGGATTTAGTTTGGTTCTTATGGGTGGTCCGGGAACCGGCTGCAATGTCTTCCTGCCTTAGAGGGATAAAATGCGCGTCAAACTCCGTGAGCATTTCGGGGGGCCGTTTGCCTGCTAGGTCTCACACTGCTTGTCATACGTTAGTCACCGACACTGAAAAATATTTGGAAAAAGGTGATTGAAATTTTCTTTATTTTTCTTGTATTCTGCAATTTAACAATAAATGTAACTGTTTTCAACAATATGAAACTCTCCAGTCGATTAGTTATGACTATTTTTACGACGTTTTTTATTCACCTGGGGACAACCCAAAGCTGCTCTTGTATTTTAGCTAGGCGTTTCAGGAGATAGCTACCATGTTTCGAACGTTCTCATAAAGGAGAGCCCTAAGAGTTGCTCCATAGATGCGTGATCAGTGTACCTGCAGATGCAGGTGGAGTATGATGTATATTGTAGAGGTCCTGCTTGCATGAATAAAAATGAAGTATAGCATATAGCTAGGATCTACATACACATCTAAAAGGTCACTTTGAATATCACTACCGCCGTGAATGCACAATCCTCTAAAGTTGCTTCTAAAACAGGGAAACACATAATTTAATGCACATTAGAAGGACAACATAAAAGTGTCTTGCACATGGGATACACACATTTCTTCAGCTATTATTAGCTCCAGTACACTGCGCTATGTTGGTTTATGATTCTAAGCAGTCATCCACACATAAGATTCTGACAAATAATAACGAAAATAAATCCTGATTTAAAGAAATATAGTGAAAATATAGATCTTAAAATTCGTGATACAATGTGTCCATGTGACATCTGAGTCATGTGATAGCAGAGTAACAGTTACTTTTACGGGATCATCCCCCTAACCATTGTTGTTGTGAGAGGGGTTAGGAAATGGAAACTGAGCCCCAGTGTTAGAGATCTCCCCTGCCTTAGGCCTCTGCCTTCGGCTCAACCAATATTTCACGGTCTTTTCTCCTTCTCGCCTTTCTCTTTTCTTCGGCAAACCCTTTCTTTTGTCCATTCCAAGACGTGGAAAAGGATAAAAGGCCACTCTAAATCTAGACAAATCAATCTCTACTTCCCCGGTACCTACCCCTCCCCATCGCATCAGATAATCTAAACATTCTATCCATCTTACCGCATCCTCCCAACATCTACCTCTTCCTGCCCCTCAAACGTCTGTCCCTCTTCCCCTCTAGCAAACCTTAGTTTCTCAGACCTCCCCACCCAACTCCCTTTTAAAAAATCTTGAGGTCATTCAAAACTATCTAATCATGGACCCAAAATATCACCTATACCTCAACCACCCTCCAATCTCTCTGCTGCCATTCCCTCTATACGTATAGTGACTGCCGACGTGCACCCTCATACTCATGTTCTCCTTACACCCCCCCCACTTCCTTTCGTCAAAACAGTGCCTTCCTGGCATTTCTCCTGAAACTGTTCTTGATCAAGATGCCCTTAACCCCCTTTCCCCTTTAGCTAATCCGTGCCTTACCCCAATGGACATCCTTGCAGAATCCCACACCTCCTTTCCATATATATTCCATTTGATCTAAACATCCTTTTGTTAATCTTTATCTTAACCCATTTACTATCCCCTCTAAACCCTCACCCTTCTTACCTCCTTTCAGTACCATAGACTGCTGTAGGACGTGTAGCGCATTTAATCAAACTCATCACTCCTCTTTACCCTTTTTGCTGCTAAACCTTCTTATAGTGCTCTGGTACCATTATTTGTTTACCACATTTATTATATTTATTTATAACCATTAACCATTTCACCTGATCACAATCCAAATTTTTACATTATAGATAAATAACTGTTTATATCATATATTATTTATTCCTCAGCTCACTGACATTAAATTATAGTTTAATACAACAAAACATACTCCTGGTGTGTGTGTGTGTGTGTGTGTGTGTGTGTGTGTGTGTGTGTGTGTGTGTGTGTGTGTGTGTGTGTGTGTGTGTGTGTGTGTGTGTGTGTACAGAATCAGTCTCACAGTAACCTTCAGTTACTTACATAGCTGGCCAAACTGTTACTAATCCTGACCTACTGACATAACAGGAAGGTTGCCGGGGCTGGACTTGGCCGTGCTCGCGTCTTGCAACCACAGCATCATCACATTGGGCAGCTTTGGCTTCTGGGCCGGCTTCCTCGCAGGGGGAGAGGTCATTTATCCAGACACCAGATTTCGGCGTCCCTATAGGTATATGGAAACCTTCTCGCTCTTTCTTATAGACCCTGTAAATATAGTGACATTCCCATTCTTATGGATACACACTGCAGATGTACCCTGTGCTTTACTCTCTCTCATTACTACTACTTGCATGCACTGACCTCACTAGTGCTCTGTCGTATTTCTGACAAGTACACAGTGATCTTCCTCCACTTTTTCGTAGACCTTGCAGGTGTGCATTGTCCCTCTCGCTTTTTCCTTATAAACATATAAGTGTACACTGACCTATTCGTGTCGCCCTCTGTGGTGGTCAACACACCTAATTTTGAATAAAAAGGTAATTTCTAAATTAATCCAGTTTGATATTACATGATAAGCTGGATGTGCAAATCCTGGGGCCCATTATTGAGAAATGTAGACAAGTTATGGTTTGGTTTGGTTTGCTTCGCCTTGCCGTATTCTTCAAAACAGTCCCAGCATCCAGCTTGCTATCCATGTAAATAGCTACCGCAATATGTGACGACTCGTTCCATTTCACAGTGGCTCATAGAATTATTCGCGGATAGTAATGATAGTGAAATTACCAAAGAAGATAAGTGAGATAAAAGAACTATTTACATATCATGTAGCACAAGTGTTATGAATAACTGAAACAAAAAATAGTCCACACACTCTAGAACAACAATTTAAAAGGATATCTGTTATTGATAAAAGAGATGGGTCTTTCAAACTGCAAGTTTAGTAAAGAAATAACAAAGATAAATAAAATGGCATATCGAACCTCACTTGGATGGCCACAATACTGTTATAACTTGCTAGTAGTTATCTTCTAGAGAATAATAAAGCTATTAAGGTTGTCCAGTTTAATACATCTGGCCGGTGCAATTACGATAATAACCTGCTAGTTTAAAATATCTATTGGCAACAAAATAAGTAGATTATCAAGAGAATTTCTTCGTACTTACACATTTTTTTCGGCCATGTTGGCGGCTTGTTCACTATTGTACTATTGTGACTTCATGAAACTAGCAAGCCTCCTCTGGAGGTAGTTTGAAAATGCTTTATTCAGTTCTCTTCCTCACATATGCCAGGCTCAAAATAGCCAATAATAATTTTGCACCCTGATTAGTGGCGGTTTAGGCTTCCCTTAATCAACAAGACCCCCAGCCTTTCTGGTTCCATGATCCTTAACTCTCCTTTGATCACAATTTTGAACACTTCTACTACTACCCCATCTTCAATCCGTGCTGTCAGCTCAGGCCATTCTGTCACCTACTGTCTCCCAGCATCCTCCACTCCATTTTCTCATCCTCCAAAGGCCTCTTCATTTTCAACCCTGATTGCTGCTCTTCATCCTTATTGTCTATCTCCCCATAGTACTACCTCACTCAACACCACTCCCTCTTCCTCTTGTCCTCGTTCTTCAACTAAATCCACCTCTATAAATTTAATGAGTCTCTTTTTAGTCCAACTAAATGGGATCGATTTTTTGTGGTTCACTCTACAGCCCCTTACTCTGACAATAACTCCTATTTCTACAATGTCTCCAGGAACGAGTAGACAAAGTCTTCCACAGTCATTCCACAACCATTCAAGCATTGTCACAGTTACAAATGAATCCCAAACTTGAGCAAATTCTGACCCTGATTGACCTCACTGCTTATCCTATTCCTGCTCACCCTCACTCCTCCCTTAATACTTGCACTGGGATAGTGTCCAATTTTCCGGCCGACTGCCATGTCTATGGACAGTGCAGTGCTACATTATTCTCCCCAGAGACCTGTTTACACCAATATTGCTAAATTTACCTTCTATAGACATGACATCTATCATTTTTTATTGGTGGAGAGTCCTGCCTTGTCCAACCCATTATTGTCGGGAATATTGGCGTTTTGGCCACCCTGCCATGACTGTCACTTTACAACCGGCTACCCTCTATGTGACCAAACTGGTCATGACCGTTCCAGCTACCCTGCGCAGTCACGCCCGTGTGTCAATTGCTACCCATCGCATCAAACAATTTAAACCCCAACTTCTACCGCATCCTCACCTACAGCTACTTCTTCTGTTCCTCAGATGTTTACCCACTCTTCTTCCCTTCACAAGAAAACTTTTGTTTCTCAGGCCTGCCCACCCTACTCTTTTTCAGACACTCTTGAAGACATTAAAATTTTTCTAGCCATGACCCCCAAAAATATGCCTTCCAGTTTATCTATTCCCATTTCCTTTACACTAAAAGTGACTGCCGACATCCATCCTTCTCAAATTCACCCTATACCCTTTCATCCCACTACCTCCACACCACCGCTTCACATCACCCTGAGCATGAAGCACCCACCCATCATTAAATGTGTGTGTGTGTGCATACACACATACACACACACATATATACATAAATATATATATATATATATATATATATATATATAATATATATATATATATATATATATATATATATATATTATCACAAAAGTATTTGTATACATATATATGTATATATGTATGTGTGTACATAAATATATATATATATATATATATATATATATATATATATATATATATATATATATAATATAATATATACATATATATATGTGTGTGTGTATGCGTGCATGCGTGCGTGTGTGTGTGTGTGCGTGTGTGTGTATGCGTGCATGCGTGCGTGTGTGTGTGTGTGTGTGTGTGTGTGTGTGTGTGTGTGTGTGTGTGTGTGTGTGTGTGTGTGTGTGTGTGTGTGTGTGTGTGTGTGTGTGTGTGTGTTTTGTGTGTGTGTGTGTATTTATGTATATATATATATATTTATATATGTATATATATATATATATATATATATATATATATATATATATATATATATATGTATATATATAGGTATACACACACACACACATACATATATATATGCATGTGTGTATGTATATGTATATATATGTGTGTGTGTGTGTATATATATGTATATATCATCATCATCATCATCAGGGGGCATACGCATGGCTGCGCCTCGCCGTGCCCAGCCTTTGGCTCCACCTCCTGGGGTCACTCCGAGCAAGCCTGCATGTAGCATTCCTTCCCACCCCCAGCACATCCTGGCAGATCTGATCGACTTGCTTCTGCCAAGAGTTCTGTGGCCTTCCTGTTGGTCTCCTCCAGCCTGGGTCAACCCTCCTCAGGAAAACAAGTCACATGCCCATAGAGTTGAAGTTGTCGCTTTTGCATCAGACTGGTAATAGGTCTTGAATCAGTCAGTCATGAAGTATCCTCTGATTGGACACATGGTCCCTTAAGGTATACCCAATGATTCTGCGAAGACACATAGTACCAGAGGAGTCAAGTCGGGCCTTCAGAGCACTGTCCAGGTCTCACACCTGTAGAGTAAGACTAGGATCACCAGCGCTCTTAAGAGCCTGATCTTAGTCCACCTAGTCAAATACTGACAGTGCCAAATCCTCCTATTGAGTGAGTTCATAACACCGTAGGCCAGATGGAGTCGTTGAGTGACTTCCCAGTTAGAACCTCCATCACTCTGCAGTACACTACCAAGATAAGTGAAACTATCTAAGATCTCAATGTTCTCATCACAGAGATGCACAGATTGAACATCGACATCCATCAAGTCCCCAAATTCCTGAACCTTGGTCTTGGTCCAGTTGACTGAGTCCCAATGGCTTCACCTCCTCATGCAGTGCCTCGAGAGCTATTCCCAGGACCTCCAATGTGTCCATTAGGATCACTGTATCATCGGCAGCCTTTCCACTCTTCAGCCTAGAGACGGCCCTTCTCACCTCTTCGGTAGGAGGTGCCTCACTGATTGGTGGATTAGCTACTATTGCTGTGTGCCAGCCGAGGGGAGTTGTGAAGTCGGGGGATCTACCCTATACAGTAGCTCAAAGTACTCAACCCAGCGGGAAACCAGTTGAGAGATGAACCTCCCACAGGGCTAGGAAAGCAGGTCAAAGGTCATTTTGGGTAAAATGAAATTATTACCTCCGCAGATTCGCCAGGAAGATGTACGAGGCGGCGCATCTGGACAACTTCACGCCGCTGCCAGTCTAGCTTCGAGTCCCATTCCAAAGCCCTAACATCGAAAGGCCAACAAATGGCTGCGGAAGGGGGAATAAGCAAACGAGGGCTTGCTCTTTAATCTCTCTCTTCTCTTCTCTTCTCTTGTCTTCTCTTCTCTCTCTCTCTTCTCTCTCTCTCTCTCTTCTCTCTCTCTCTCTTTTCTCTCTCTCTCTCTCTTCTCTCTCTCTCTCTCTCTCTATATATATATATATATATATATATATCTCTCTCGCGTTCGAGTAACCTTTGCAGAGCGTACGAGCCTCGTCCTCATCCTCTGAAGATCTGATTCTAGAGGACGCATTCTGAGTGGGTGAGCAACTCGTCCTGTTGAGAAAAACAAACCAAGGCGTCAGGTCGTGGATTGCCTCCACTGAGAGGAATAGTCCGTCGGTCATTTCTAGGCACGACAAATATGACTCCCTGACGTAAACAGATGCTCCCCGAAAAAGCAATACAGTATATCTGAGCACATTTTTATCTGATACAAAACAGACGATGCATGGAGGGCTAAAGAATGCCACCCATCACTGCGTCGGCTTCAGTCATTCACCCAAGCACGTGACTTTCACATGAGACGCTTCTCCCACGCAAGAGCTGTGCGCCAGTAGAGTTTCCCAAGATAACAATATGACTAGGAAGTGTATAAGTGCCACCCAGATCAGGACGCAGTTTCTTCATGCAAACTTCCTAGAAGAGAGAACACCAAGCTATCAAAATCTACCAAGAATTATATGATTAAACACAGTGTTCCACGTAAAACAGTTTTTCAACTGCATTAATAACTCCAGCCTTAACAACTGCCTTGGCACCAGCTGCAGCACCTGCTTTAGATACATCGGCACCGCCCGATTTACTGCCTGCTGCAGCACATGCCTCCGTGCCACCTTAAGCATCTGCCTGAGTACTTACTGCAGTGCTTATATTAATGCCAGCTACAGCATCTGCCTCGGCACCACCTTCAGCAGCTGCTCCGCTGCCTGCTAAAGTACCTGTATAGTGCCAGCTGTAGCATTTTCCCCACAGCCAGGTTCAGCAACAAGTTCTCAGCCTGTGGTGGAAGGAGAAACATTTTAGTTGAACTTTGAACAGGTTATAGAAAATGTATGATGAATCTTACATTTTATTTCTGAGTAAAAAAATAATAATAATAATAATAATAATAATAATAATAATAATAATAATAATAATAATAAATAAATAAATAAAATGAACTTCTTTCCTTTCACCTTTTTTATTTCTTTTTCATTTGGTTCATCACATAAGTGTGAGGTAGGGGTAATCTGGACACTGTGCAGTTCCACTATCACTGTTTCATGTGGTCAGAAAAATGAACATACGACAAAAACGAAATGTGTTAATGCAAATTAGCACATATTACACACTTTTAATCTACAGCATATAACATACATATGGTTTCCATATGTATTAGAAATCAAACCAAAACGTGAATATAAAACCACTAGGCAACTAAAGAAGACAAGTGAAAGAAAAATTAATATTAAATAAAGGAACATTAACAACATAGGTAAATAAAAGCTGATTGGGAGAATACTTTAAAAATAACTATGAGCATGAATTTTTTTTACAATAAATATATAAGAAGACACCGAATATTTAGTTTGGATCCACCCTAACAACTGATGCTGACAGTTGAAAATTACTGGAACCTAAAAGAAACAATGATAATGATAAAAGCTGAACCTTTAAAATAAGACTATAGCAAAGTTATATGTAAATTTATCAGAATGAGAAATTAGAATAATCAGACTAAAACAATAAGCAGTGAGACTCGTACCCACTAATGAATAAGACTGAACATGAGGGCTGCTTGAAGAAAATCTAGCAGAGACAGCTTGAAAACGCTTGGATTTGGCTAAAGCTGAATCAAGAAAACTGACCAAGATGTTCCATCAAAAACAGGAATGTACAAGAAAAAATTATAGTGTCAACCATTAAAGTAAATTAATAAATCACAAAATCGACATATAATGGTCCAGAAGTTATCAAAGTATCAGAACCTAATGAGTCAAAATTCGTGAGAATGTATCGACAAAACAGATTGTATCTTTCGGTGTCAACCGTAGTTCTAAATTGCCTTCTTGTTCAATACAGTGATTCACAATTAAGCTAAGAATCACTGGCACAAATAAAGGATACTTTGACACAAATGGCTTCAAGATAAATCCTAATAAACAAGAGGTAATCACCAAAACATCGCCAAAATTCCTGTG
>NC_051391.1:58015431-58021310 GCF_015228065.2 Penaeus monodon
TCCGGTATGTATATCGTGGACGGAGATGTTGGACCGATCTTGAATTCTTGAAAATCTAAGCTACGCCATAACTTCTCTAATTATGTAATATTACAGTACAACGCAGACCCTTATTACAGTCGTGCTGGGAATGATGTGACATGTTTGCTATATCCTGCATATGTACACCAATACTATTTCGTTTTATTATACTACAGTATAGAGTCTGGGAACATATAATTACGATTTAGTAATCTCTAGCCTTTTAGTCTCTTTAATAACATCTAGCTGTACAACTCTGAATCATGATTTCAGAAATTAGTTTTACTCTGCCATCACAGTCAGATGCATCACATCACAAAATTAAAAAATCAGTTTTTCCATTTCATAATCTTTAACTCAAAATTGGATTTAGTCACTAAATGTAGTGGAATCTTATGGGTGCATGGATAAACCCTTCATGACTGCTTAGTCATAAAACCAAGTAGTTGCAACTACTGTATTAGCTCATAATCTTACGATTATAATTTTTTTTTAAATTCAAAGTTAGTTATGCAATTTCATGCATTACTAACTCATCTATCCATATATGCAGTACACAGTCTATAGCTAATAGCAAACATTTCTTTAAGGCCAATTATATGCATTTCAATGCATATAATGCATATGTTGCTCTCAGGCCATTGGAACACAACAGCGGCAATAGCACACACTACTTTAAGGCTAATGATACATATCTTTACCAGTAGCGTCGGAAGGGGTCTAAAGAAGGCAACTAACCAAGGGGCTGGTCGCAAAATTTGTTGCTTCAGTATATTGATTTGCTGGATACTTGCTTGGGTCCGACTGCAATGACAGACTAATTTTTATAGCTTCTAGCAATCAGGATCTAGTGAGGAGGCAACTCCTTGGTTTAAATAAATTCATACTGTGATAACTTTGAAGCCTCCATTTAACATAGAATTTTAAGGCTGAATGACAGTTATTAAACTAAAGCAAAACTAGATCATAATGGGATACTTGTTTCCCTTTCAAATGGACACGTGATTTAACGCATTGATCCACAAATACTGGATTTAATCCTACTTACAGTGGCTGCGTTTCCTCACCTGCTGGTGAGTCCTCTAATGCCATCCTACTGCTATACGACTGTTGACGTACAGCACCTAACCATTACCGCGCCCTTCTCTACCCTTTCTGATACTATGCCTTCCCACTGTGCTGTATACATGACTATTGATGTCTAGCACATTTAATTTGCTTTTTAAACATTAGCCATTAACCACTAACCTGGAGCGAAATAGACGTCTGGGTTATGACTCAGCGTTGCGTTGATGAACCGCGGGTTGTCCGACGCAGCGATGAACGCGACGCCGCCGGCAAACTTCTCCCGGTAGTAGGCCATCGCGCGCTCGAAGAAGCGGACGCCGGGTAGGTCGCCGCGGAACAGCTTCTGTACGGAAGCAACTTCACTGTACGCTTTGAGCTGTGTCAGAAGGAAACGAACGCGCACTCACACGCCCGCACGTCCACGCTCAGACACACGTGTGTGTAAACGCAAACACACATATGTATATATGCGTATGTACTGTACGCACGCACACACACACACACACACACACACACACACACACACACACACACACACACACACACACACACACACACACACACACACACACACACACACACACACACACACACACACACACACATTCATACATAGAAACATATATATATATATATATATATATATATATATATATATATATATATATATATATATATATATTCATGCATACATACGTACATATCGTGTTGTTGTTATTCACTTATTTACTTAGATATATAAGTATTTAGCAAACGGGTTTTAAAAAATCCTCTCAATTCATAATTCTCTGTCTGAAAAGAATAATAGTTAACAATAGCACTGCCACCACTCCCTCTTTATAAAAAGAAGGGAGAAATTCTTAATTACCATTCACTTAATGATAGAAGGAATGGTACAGACTCTATGAGTTTATTCTAATTTACTAGTAAATGACCAAAGCCATTAGCTAATGTAAATTAATAAGCACCACACCTGCTCACCGAGCCATTTCCGTTGTCGGTTTCCGAAGTCACGAGTACCAGTAACTATGCATTGGCCCGCGATACTTCTCCCCTCGTATCTCGCTGATATCTGACCTCTTGAGCACTCCGCCCCAGGCTGGTCCCGGAATTTCACTAGCGCTCGTATGTGTATATGTATGTGTATAAATAAATAAACAAACAAACAAACAAACAACAAACAAACACACACACACACACACACACACACACACACACACACACACACACACACACACACACACACACACACACACACACACACACACACACATATATGAATATATATATATATATATATATATATATATATATATAATATATATATATATATATATTCATATATGTGTGTGTGTGTGTGTGTGTGTGTGTGTGTGTGTGTGTGTGTGTGTGTGTGTGTGTGTGTGTGTGTGTGTGGTGTGTGTGGTGTGTGTGTTTTGTTTGTTTGTTTGTTTGTTGTTTGTTTATTTATTTATACACATACTATACACATACGAGCGCTAGTGAAATTCCGGGACCAGCTGGGCGGAGTGCTCAAGAGGTCAGATATCAGCGAGATACGAGGGGAGAAGTATCGCGGGCCAATGCATAGTTACTGGTACTCGTGACTTCGGAAACCGACAACGGAAATGGCTCGGTGAGCAGTGTGGTGCTTATTAATTTACATTAGCTAATGGCTTTGGTCATTTACTAGTAAATTAGAATAAACTCATAGAGTCTGTACCATTCCTTCTATCATTAAGTGAATGGTAATTAAGAATTTCTCCCTTCTTTTTATAAAGAGGGAGTGGTGGCAGTGCTATTGTTAACTATTATTCTTTTCAGACAGAGAATTATGAATTGAGAGGATTTTTTAAAACCCGTTTGCTAAATACTTATATATCTAAGTAAATAAGTGAATAACAACAACACGATATGTACGTATGTATGCATGAATATATATATATATATATATATATATATATATATATATATATATATATATATATATATATATATGTTTCTATGTATGAATGTGTGTGTGTGTGTGTGTGTGTGTGTGTGTGTGTGTGTGTGTGTGTGTGTGTGTGTGTGTGTGTGTGTGTGTGTGTGTGTGTGTGTGTGTGTGTGTGTGTGTGTGTGTGCGTGCGTACAGTACATACGCATATATACATATGTGTGTTTGCGTTTACACACACGTGTGTCTGAGCGTGGACGTGCGGGCGTGTGAGTGCGCGTTCGTTTCCTTCTGACACAGCTCAAAGCGTACAGTGAAGTTGCTTCCGTACAGAAGCTGTTCCGCGGCGACCTACCCGGCGTCCGCTTCTTCGAGCGCGCGATGGCCTACTACCGGGAGAAGTTTGCCGGCGGCGTCGCGTTCATCGCTGCGTCGGACAACCCGCGGTTCATCAACGCAACGCTGAGTCATAACCCAGACGTCTATTTCGCTCCAGGTTAGTGGTTATGGCTAATGTTTAAAAAGCAATTAAATGTGCTAGACATCAATAGTCATGTATACAGCACAGTGGGAAGGCATAGTATCAGAAAGGGTAGAGAAGGGCGCGGTAATGGTTAGGTGCTGTACGTCAACAGTCGTATAGCAGTAGGATGGCATTAGAGGACTCACCAGCAGGTGAGGAAACGCAGCCACTGTAAGTAGGATTAAATCCAGTATTTGTGGATCAATGCGTTAAATCACGTGTCCATTTGAAAGGGAAACAAGTATCCCATTATGATCTAGTTTTGCTTTAGTTTAATAACTGTCATTCAGCCTTAAATTCTATGTTAAATGGAGGCTTCAAAGTTATCACAGTATGAATTTATTTAAACCAAGGAGTTTGCCTCCTCACTAGATCCTGATTGCTAGAAGCTATAAAAATTAGTCTGTCATTGCAGTCGGACCAGCAAGTATCCAGCAAATCAATATACTGAAGCAACAAATTTTGCGACCAGCCCCTTGGTTAGTTGCCTTCTTTAGACCCCTTCCGACGCTACGGGGTAAAGATGTTATCATTAGCCTTAAAGTATGTGTGCTATTGCCGCTGTTGTGTTCCAATGGCCTGAGAGAAACATATGCATTTATATGCATTGAAATGCAATATAATTGGCCTTAAAGAAATGTTTCTATTAGCTATAGACTGTTACTGCATATATGGATAGATGATTAGTAATGCATGAAATTGCTAACTACTTTGAATTTAAAAAAAATTATAATCGTAAGATTATGAGCTAATACGTAGTTGCAACTACTTGGTTTTATGACTAACCCAGTCATGAAGGGTTTATCCATGCACCCATAAGATTTCCACTACATTTAGTGACTAAATCCAATTTTGAGTTAAAGATTATGAATGGAAAAACTGATTTTTTAATTTTTGTGATGTGATGCATCTGACTGTGATGGCAGAGTAAAACTAATTTCTGAAATCATGATTCAGAGTTGTACAGCTAGATGTTATTAAAGAGACTAAAAGGCTAGAGATTACTAAATCGTAATTATATGTTCCCAGACTCTATACTGTAAATATATAAAACGAAATAGTATTGGTGTACATATGCAGGATATAGCAAACATGTCACATCATTCCCAGCACGACTGTAATAAGGGTCTGCGTTGTACTGTAATATTACATAATTAGAGAAGTTATGGCGTAGCTTAGATTTTCAAGAATTCAAGACGGCCAACATCTCCAGTTCAGTTATACTATACCTGGATTCTGTTTCTTTAAAGAATCGCGATCCACACTGACCTGATCAATGCAAGTCTACAATGCCTTTGCAGTAGGGCATAGGGGCATAAGCTATGGCATGGAGCTAGATGCGCCTGTGTGCAAGTCTTGAATGCAGGGGTTTAATTGTGCAATTACTAGAGATTGAACAAGAGCTGATTTAGCAATTAAAAAAAAAAAAAAAAAAAAAAAAGTTCGAGACTGGAATTGCATGAAAATCTACAGGTCCACGACAACACCATTTCTAGCCATGACACTACAGAAAAAGCTATTACGACTGCAAATTCATGCTACTCGACATTCTAGGTGATTCCATACTTTCAGCAGCACAGTAATCTTCATCCCAATATAGTTGTTATTGATGGCCTTCACTAACTGTCTGATGCTTTACTTCATCACCTCAGAGGTTGTAAATATCTCCCATGCAGGTAAATCCCATAGGAGCACAAAAGAAATCGGTTGTGCAGATGAAAATATAAAGATCAAGTGTTGATCTCTTCATGGAAGGTTACCTACCAATATCCACACAAAGCACCCATGTAAAAAAAACACTGGGCAGGTTACTTGAGAATTAAACTTTGGCATATCCTCAGCTCTTATCTAGCCACACATATCAACTGTGACTTGAGAGTGCGTCGAGCAGATGGTTTTCCCCTCTTGTAGCTGCAAAAATCAGATGTGCCGCAAGTGCTTCCGATCTTCCTTGAAAGTTGCTGTCAATAAAATCTGTTGTGGCTATGTGTAGCAAACGGCTTGGCTTAGGATTTAGTTTGGGTTTTTATGGGTGGTCCGGGACCGGCTGCAATGTCTTCCTGCCTTAGAGGGATAAAACTGCGCGTCAAACTCCGTGAGCATTTCGAGGCCGTTTGCCTGCTAGTCTCACACTGCTTGTCATACGTTAGTCACCGACACCTGAAAATATTTGGAAAAAGGTGATTGTAATTTCTTTATTTTTTGTATTCTGCAATTTAACAATAATGTAACTGTTTTCACAATTGAACTCTCCATCGTTATTGACTATTTTTCGACGTTTTTTTTTATTCCCTGGACAACCAAAACGCTCTTGTGTTTACTAGGGGTTTT
>NC_051391.1:58021410-58045627 GCF_015228065.2 Penaeus monodon
ACCTTGTGGGAGCCACCACAATTATGACACGGGCGTGCTTGCTTAGGGTAGTTTGAACGATCATCGCCAGGTTGGTCATATAGAGGGCAGCGGCCTGTGGAGCGACAGAGGTTAGCAGGGTGGTCAAAACGCTAATAATTTTGACGGGGAAGGTGTCGATACTGTCGGACAGGGAATGACCCTCCACCAATATAAACTTCATTGGAAGGTCATGTCTACAGAAGGTAATCTTGGCACATTGGTGTAGGACTGTAGGGCAATCAGTCGGCACAAGTGTTAAGGGTGGAGTGAGGTTGGTCAGAAATAGGTTTACCAGTGAGGTTTATCAGGGTTGATAATCCACGAGCTTGGGATTCAGACGTAAGTGACATATAAGAAAGTACTTTATTCCATTTGTTATAATAGTTATTCTTATTACATAATATTACAGTACATATAAATAAGACGATAGAATTAATGGTAATACATATATTTTGAAACCTAATGTTACTGATGATTTTAAGAGAAGTTCCTTTATTTTATTTTATTTTATTTTTTTTATCTTTAGTGTATTGGAGTTCTGAATGTTTCAGATGTTATGATGAGGTTGTTTCTAGATAATGGGTCCGTGTATTTGTATCTGCCGTACCCCAGTATCTTTATGTGATATCTTAGTATATAAAAGGTTTACCAGTCTTGTTTGGGTACAGGTTGTGCTACCTACGGTTGGAAAAATTGAGAGCCACCTTGAATAAAAGCCTTGAATTATTTCATGAATTAGTATACAAGTATCACATTTCAATTTGTAATGTGCATTTTGCCATTTTAGTTTATTCATGTGTAGGGTTATGTGATCAGCAAAGCGGCAAAGTTATATTATATATATGTATATATATATATATATATATATATATATATATATATATATATATATATATATATATATTTTTTTTTTTTTTTTTTTTTTTTTTTTTTTTTTTTTCTTTTTTGTTTTTCTTTCTGCAGGAATTTTATTATTATTATTATTTTTTTTTTTGTGTGTGTGGGTTAGGTAGATTAACGTGCGTATTACTTTTCTATGGATGTAGAAATGGGTCTCAGATGTCATGAATCTATTAGAGTGTGCTCCTGTTTTTTTTTCGGATATGCTTCGTATCTTACGGTAGTGCTCACAGGAATTTTGGCGATGTTTTGGTGATTACCTCTTGTTTATTAGGATTTATCTTGAAGCCATTTATGTCAAAGTATCCTTTATTTGTGCCAGTGATTCTTAGCTAATTGTGAATCACCGTATTGAACAAGAAGGCAATTTTGAACTACGGTTGACACCGGAAGATACAATCTGTTTTGTCGATACATTCTCACGAAATTTTGACTCATTGGGTTCTGATACTTTGATAATTCTGGACCATTATTGTTGATTTTGTTATTTATTTGTTTACTTTAATGTTGACACTATTTTTTTTTCTTGTACATTCCTGTTTTTGATGGAACTCTTGGTCAGTTTTCTTGATTCAGCTTTAGCCAAATCCAAGCGTTTTCAAGCTGTCTCGCTAGATTTTCTTCAAGCAGCCCTCATGTTCAGTCTTATTCATTAGTGGGTACGAGTCTCACTGCTTATTGTTTAGTCTGATTTATTAATTTCTCATTCTGATAAATTTACATAAAACTTTGCTATAGTCTTATTTTAAAGGTTCAGCTTTTATCATATCATTGTTTCTTTAGGTTCCAGTAATTTTCAACTGTCAGCACAGTTTTAGGGTGGATCCAATCTAAATATTCGGTGTTTCTTATATATTTATTGTAAAAAAAATTCATGCTCATAGTTTTTTTAAAGTATTCCCCCAATCAGCTTTATTTACCTATGTTGTTAATGTTCCTTTATTTATATAATTTTCTTTCACTTGTCTTCTTTAGTTGCCTAGTGGTTTTTTTTATTCACGTTTTGGTTTGATTTCTAATACATATGGGAAAACCCAAAGTATGTTATATGCTGAGATTAAGAGTGTGTAATGTGTAATTTGCATTAACACATTTCGTTTTTGTCATATGTTTATTTTCTGACCACATGAAACAGTGATAGTGGAACTGCACAGTGTCCAGATTACCCCTACCTCCACTTATTGATGAACCAAATGAAAAAATAAAAAAGTGAAAGGAAAGAAGTTCATTTTATTTTTTTATTTATTATTATTTTTTATTATTATTTTATTGTATTATTATTATTATTATTATCATTATATTTTATTTTTATTTATTTATTTTTTTTTTTTGCTAAAAATCAAATGTAAGATTCATCATAACATTTTCTATAACCTGTTCAAAATTTAACTAAAAATGTTTCTCCTTCCACCACAGGCTGAGAACTTGTTGCTGAAACCCGGCTGTGGGGAAAATGCTACAGCTGGCACTATACAGGTACTTTTGCAGGCAGGGGGAGCAGCTGCTGAAGGTGGTGCCGAGGCAGAGCTGTAGCTGGCACTAATATAGGCACTGCGTAAAGTACTCAGGCAGATGCTTAAGGTGCAAAGGAGGCTGTGCTGCAGCAGGCAGTAAATCGGGGGTGCCGATGTATCTAAAGCAGGTGCTGCAGCTGGTGCCAAGGCAGTTGTTAAGGCTGGATTTATTAATGCAGTTGAAAAACTGTTTTACGTGGAACACTGTGTTTAATCATATAATTCTTGGTAGATTTTGATAGCTTGGTGTTCTCTCTTCTAGGAAGTTTGCATGAAGAAACTGCGTCCTGATCTGGGTGGCACTTATACACTTCCTAGTCATATTGTTATCTTGGGAAACTCTACTGGCGCACAGCTCTTGCGTGGGAGAAGCGTCTCATGTGAAGTCACGTGCTTGGGTGAATGACTGAAGCCGACGCAGTGATGGTGGCATTCTTTAGCCCTCCATGCATCGTCTGTTTTGTATCAGATAAAAATGTGCTCAGATATACTGTATTGTTTTTTCGGGGAGCATCTGTTTACGTTAGGGAGTCATATTTGTCGTGCCTAGAAATGACCGACGGACTATTCCTCTCAGTGGAGGCAATCCACGACCTGACGCCTTGGTTTGTTTTTCTCAACAGTACGAGTTGCTCACCCACTCAGAATGCGTCCTCTAGAATCAGATCTTCAGAGGATGAGGACGAGGCTCGTACGCTCTGCAAAGGTTACTCGAACGCGAGAGAGATATATATATATATATATATATATATATAGAGAGAGAGAGAGAGAGAGAAGAGAGAGAGAGAGAGAAAAGAGAGAGAGAGAGAAGAGAGAGAGAGAGAGAAGAGAGAGAGAGAAGAGAAGACAAGAGAAGAGAAGAGAAGAGAGAGATTAAAGAGCAAGCCCTTGCCACGTTTGCTTATTCCCCCTTCCGCAGCCATTTGTTGGCCTTTCGATGTTAGGGCTTTGGAATGGGACTCGAAGCTAGACTGGCAGCGGCGTGAGTTGTCCAGATGCGCCGCCTCGTACATCTTCCTGGCGAATCTGCGGAGGTAATAATTTCATTTTACCCAAAATGACCTTTGACCTGCTTTCCTAGCCCTGTGGGAGGTCCATCTCTCAACTGGTTTCCCGCTGGGTTGAGTACTTTGAGCTACTGTATAGGGTAGATCCCCCGACTTCACAACTCCCCTCGGCTGGCACACAGCAATAGTAGCTAATCCACCAATCAGTGAGGCACCTCCTACCGAAGAGGTGAGAAGGGCCGTCTCTAGGCTGAAGAGTGGAAAGGCTGCCGATGATACAGTGACCTAGTGGACACATTGGAGGTCCTGGAATAGCTCTCGAGGCACTGCATGAGGAGGTGAAGCCATTGGGACTCTCAGTCACTGGACCAAGACCAAGGTTCAGGAATTTGGGGGCTTGATGGATGTCGATGTTCAATCTGTGCATCTCTGTGATGAGAACATTGAGATCTTAGATAGTTTCACTTACTTGGTATTTTACTGCAAGTGATGGGGTTCTAGGGGAAGCCCTAACGATCCATTGGCCAGGTGATAGAACTCATAATGGGGATTTGGCACTGTCTATTTGACTGGGTGGACAAAGTTTGGGCTCTTAAAGCGCTGGTGATCCTAGTCTTACTCCGGTTGAGACCGGACTGCTCTAAAGGGTCAACTTGCCCTCTGGTACTATGTGTTTCGCGAATCGGGGTAATTTAAGGGACCATTTCCCAATCGAGGATCTTCGATGACTGATTAAAACCCCTTTTAAACAGTCGATAAAGAGCGACAACTTCAACTCTAGGGGCTTTCTTGTTTTTCCGAGGGGGGTTGACCCAGGGGGAGGCCCCAACAGAAGGCCACAGAACTTTGGCAGAAGCAAGTCGATCAGATCTGCCAGGAGGGCTGGGGGGGGAGGATTCATGCAGGTTTCTGGGAGTACCCAGAGGGGGACCGGGCTGGGGCAGGGCGAGGCGCAGCCATGGTATGCCCCCTGATGATAGATAATTTTTAATACAAAATTATACACACAACACACATATATATACTATAAACCCCAAATGCTATATATATTATGTGTGGTGTGTATTCTTTTATATGTGGTTAATCCCTTTATATATTACACACACACAACACACACACCACCCATTTATATATATTTAAAATTATATATATAATATTTTTAATAATATTATATTATAAAAAATATATATATATATTTTTTAATATACTTTTAAACACACCAAAAATACCACCCCGCCCCAACACACCACCACCCCAAACACACCCCACACACACACACACACACACACCCACCCCCCCACACACCACACCCCATAACACACACGCACGCATCACCATACCACACCCCGCATGCACGCACACACCAAAAGAGCACGCATACACAAACATATATATATGTATATTCTATATAATATATATATATAATATAATATATATATTTATATATAATTTTTTATAAATTTATTAACACATCAAAATTACATTTTTGTAAAAACTTTGTGATATATATTATAATTATAAAATTATATTATAAAATATATATATATATATATATATATATATTTTTGTGTGTTGTGTGGTGGGTGGAGCACCACACACACCACACAACAAAATATAAATGGGTGGGGGCTTCATTTCAGGGAGTAAGCGAGGGGTAGGGGTGGATAAAGGGTTGGTGAATTTGAAAAGGGATGGTGTCGGCGCATTTAGTGAAAGGAAATGAAAGAAAAAAGGAAGGCATTTTTTGGGGGGTCAGGGCCTAAAAAATTTTAATGTTTTAAAGGGGTTTCTGAAAAGAGTAGGGGGGGCAGGCCTGAAAAACAAAAGTTTTCTTGTAAAGGGGAAGAAGATGGGAAAACATCGAAAAAACATAAGAAGTAGCTGTGTGAGGATCGGTAAAATTGGGGTTTTTAAATTGTTTGAGGGATGGGTAGCAATTTAAACGGGCGTGACTGCGCAGGGACTAAAAGGTCTGCTTTTTGGTACATAGAGGGCACCCGGGTTTTGAAGTAAACTCAGGGGGCAAACGCCATTTTCCCAAAATAATGGGGAAAAGGCGGACTCTCCACCAAAAAAAAAATAGATGTCATGTCTAAAAAGGTAAATTTGCAATATTGGTGAAAACAGGTTGGGGGAAATAATGTCCTCACTGTCCATAACATGGCATGGGCCGGAAAATTGGACATACCCCGTGCAAGTATTAAGGGAGGAGTGGGGGGAGCGGGAAAGTTTAGCATGGGGTCAATCGGGTCAAAAATTGCTAAAGTTTGGGACTCTTTTGTAATTTGGGACAATGTTTGATTTTTGGGGAAATGACGGGGGAAGACTTCGTCTACTCTTTCCCGGGAGACTTGTAAAAAAGGGATTTTGTCAAGAAAGGGGCTGTAGAGTAAACTAAAAAAAATCGATCCATTTTTTGCTAAAAAGAGACTCTTTAAATTTTAAGGTGGTTTTATTGAAGAATGGACAAGGGGAAAGGGGGGGGGTTTTTGAGTGGGGTATTCTGGGGGGAGATAGCCAAAGGATGAAGACAGAAATCAGGGTTGAAAATAAAGACCTTTGGGAGGAAAAAATGGAGTGGGGATGCTGGAGACTGGTGACAGAATGGCCTGAGCTACACCCGGATTGAAGATGGGGTATTTTAAATGTTCAAAATTGTGATCAAAGGGGGTTTAAGACGGGGAAACCCCAAAGGTGGGGGTCTTGTTGATTAAGGGAAACCCTGAACCCCCTAATGGGTGAAAAATTATTTTTGGCTTTTTTGACCCTGGCATTGTGGGAAAAAACTGAAAAGCATTTTAAAACTACCCCCAGAGGGGGCTTCTGTTTCCATAAAGTCACAAAAATACAAAGGAAAAGCCCCCAAACAGGGCCAAAAAAAATGGTAGTACGAAAAATTCTCTTGAAAATCTACTTATTTTGTTGCCAATTTTTTTAAACTACAGGTTTTTATCGTAATTGCCCGCCAATTTTTAAACTGGACAACTTAAACTTTATTATTCCTAGAAGAAACTACTAGCATTATAACAGTATGGGGCCCACCCAAGTGGGGTTTCGATATCCCTTTTTTTATCTTTGTTATTTTTTACTAAATTGCAGTTTGAAGACCCATTCTTTTATGATAACAATATCCTTTTAAATTGCTTTTTCTAGACTTTTGGGATATTTTTGTTCAGTTATTCATAACACTTGTGCTACATAAATTGTAAATAGTTCTTTTATCTCGCTTATCTTCTTGGAAATTTCACATCATTCTTCCGCGAAAAATTTCTATAGCCACGGAAAAGGGGGAACGATGTCACATATTGGGGGTAGCTATTTACATGATACAAGCTGGATGTGGGACTGTTTTAAAAAAATAGGGAAAGGGCGAAGCAAACCAAAACCCAATATGGGCCCCAATTTCCATCCCTTAATGTAATATCAAACGGGATTAATTTAAAAATTACCTTTTTATTCAAATTAGATTTTTTGACCCCCACAGGGGGGCGACCGAAAGGTAGTGTAACTTTATTTTATAGGAAAAAGAGAGGGAAATGCACCCCTGCAAGTCTAAAAAAGTGGGGAAACCCTTTGGGACTTGTCAAAAATACGACAGAGCACTAGTGAGGTCGTCGAAAGTAGTGTAATGAGATAGAGTAAAGAGGGGGACATTCAGTGTGTCCAAAAAAGGGGGAAATGTCATTATTTACAGGTCATAGAAAGCGAAAAGGTTTCCATTCCCCTATGGGGCGCCAAAATCTGGTGTTGGAAAAATGACCTCCCCCCCTGCGGGAAACCGGCCCAAAAGAAAAGCTCCCCAATGTGTGAGCGGGGTTTGCAAGACGCGGCAGGGCCCAAGCCACCCCCGGGAAACCCTTTCCTTTATGTCATAGGTCAGGGATTAGTACAGTTTGGCCCCACTTGTAAGAAAACTAAAAGGTTACTGTGAGACTGTTCTGTACACACACACACCCACACACACACACACACCCCCACCAACACAACCACACACACACACACACACACACACAAACACCCGGGTTTATTTTTTGGTTTAAATATAATTTAATGTCTGACTGAGGAATAAAAAATTTATGATATAAACAGTTATTTATGTATAATGAAAAAATTTGGATGTGATCAGGTGAAATGGTTTGGTTAAAAAATAATTAAAATGTGGAAAAACAAAAATGGTAACAAAAGCAATAAAAGGGTTTCAGAAAAAAGGGTAAAGGGAGTGATGAGTTTGTTTAAATCGCAAAACACGCCCTACAGCATTTAGGGAAAAGGGGGGAAAGAAGGGGGGGTTTAGAGGGGATAGTAAAGGGTGATAAAGTTTTAAAAAAGGATTTTTTAGATCAATTAAATTTAAAATTGTGCGTGTGGGGAAGGGAAAGGTGGGGGATTCTGCAAGATGTCCGGGGGAAACTTTGGGGCTAAAGGGAAAGGGGGGTTAAGGGCATCTTATCAAAACTTTCGGAGAAAGCCCAAGGGCACTGTTTTGACGAAAGAAGGGGGGGGGGGTGTAAGGGAAACATAGTATGGGGTGCATCGGCGTCACTATCGTATGGGGGAAATGGCAGCGAGAGATTGGAGGGTTTTTTGGGGGGAAAAGGATGTTTTTGGGGGCATGTTTTAATAGTTTAAATGCCCTCAAGATTTTTTAAAGGGAGTTGGGTGGGGAGGTTTTGAAAACAAGGGTTTGCTAAGGAGGGAAGGGGGGAAGTTTTTTGGGGGGCAAGGAAGAGGTAATTTTGGGGAGGAGCGGTAAGATGGATAGAATTTTTAGATTATCTGAGCATGGGAGGGGAGTAGGGGGGAAGTGGGGTTTTGTTTTGCTAGTTTTTAGATGCCTTTTACCTTTTCCCGTTTTGGGAAAGGGAAAAAAAAGGGTTTTGCAAAAGAAAAGAAAGGGCAAAAAGGGAGAAAAGACCGTGAAATTTTGGGTTGAGCCGAAGGCGGGGCCAAAGGGGCGGGGGAGTCTCTAACATTTTGGGGCTATTTTTCCATTCCAAACCCCTCCCACAACAAAAAGGGGGTTAGGGGGATGATCCCGAAAAATAACTGTTACTCTGTATCACTGACTCAGATGTCCATGGAAAATTGTATCACGAAATTTTAAGATCTAATTTTTTCATATATTTTTTAAAATCAGGATTTATTTTCTTTATTTTTTGCAGGAAACTATGTGTGGATGCTGCTTAAACTAAACCAACAAGCGAGTGAACTGGAGCTAATAGCTGAAAAAATGTGTGTACCCCATGGAAAGAACTTTTATTTGTCCTTCTAATTGCTTAATTATGTTTTTTCCCGTTAGAAAAATTTTAAGGGTTTTGGCTTCCGGGGTATGAATTCAAGTGCCTTTGAGAGGGGTATTAGATCTGCTATTTGCATCTCTTTTTATTCATGCAACAGGACCTCTACAAAAACATCATACCCCCCTGCCGAGACCTGATCACGATCTATGGAGCAATTTTTTAGGGCTCCCTTTATGAGAACGTTCAAACATGGTAGCTATCTCCTAAACGTAGCTAAACTACAAGAGCGTTTTGTTTTGTCCCAGGTGAATAAAAAACGTCGAAAAATATTCAAAACAATTGACTGGAAAGGGTTTCATATTTTGAAAACATTACTTTTATTGTAAATTGCGAATAAAAAAAAAAAGAATTAAAATCCCTTTTTCCAAATATTTTCAGGTTGGGTTTAAACAACGTATAAAAGCGGGGGAGCCCAGGGCAAACGCCCTCGAAATGCCACGGATTTGACGCGCGTTTTATCCTCTAGGGAAGACTTGCAGCGGTTCCCGGACCACCATAAAACCAAACTAACCCTTTAAAGCAAAGCGTTTGCTAACATCCCCCACGACAGATTTTATTGACAGAAACTTTCAAGGAAGATCAGAAGATTGCGGCCTCGATTTTTGCAGTAAAAAGAGGGGCAATCGCTCGACGCCC
This sequence comes from Penaeus monodon, assembly GCF_015228065.2. Taxonomy (NCBI): domain Eukaryota; kingdom Metazoa; phylum Arthropoda; class Malacostraca; order Decapoda; family Penaeidae; genus Penaeus; species Penaeus monodon. The sequence continues at coordinate 58,030,789 of NC_051391.1, forward strand.
TCTAAAGTCACAGTTGTATGTGGGGGTAGAAAAGAGCTGAGATTCCCAAAAGTTAATTTCGTACCGCCCGTTTTTTTTTACTGGGGTGCTTTGTTGGTTTTGGTGGTAACCTTCCATAAAGAATCAACATTTTGTCTTTATTTTTTTCACTGCGCAACGGTTCTTTTGTTTTGGGGATTTCCTGCATGGGAGCTTTTAACCCGGGTGTGAAAGAAAAGCTCGACTTAGTGAAGGCCCATAAATAACAGTATATTGGGGATGAAGTTTTACTGTGCGGGAAAAAGTATGGATCACCTAATGTCGATACATGAATTTGCCGAATAGCTTTTCGTAGGCAGGGCTAGAAATGGTGTTGTGTGGACCTGTTTTTTCATGCAATTCTAGTCTCGAACTTTTTTTTTTTTTTTTTTTTTTTGCAAAATCACTTTGTTAATCTCTAGTAATTGCAAATTTAAAACCCTGCTTAAAGACTTGCACCGGCGCATCCTAGCCCCATCCCATATTTTCCCCCTTGCCCTACTGCAAAGGCATTGTAGACTTGCATTGACGGTCAGTGGATCGCGTTTCTTTCAAAAACAAAATCCAGGTATATAAAACGAATGGGATTTTGGCCCCGTCTTGTTCTTGAAAATCTAAGCTCGCCAAATTCCTAATTATGTATTTTACAGTAAAACGCGACCCTTTTTACAGTCGTGGGGAAAATGTGTGACTTTTGCTAATCGGATGAAAAACCAAAAATTTTTCGTTTTTATTATTACAGTTAGAGTCTGGGAATAAAAATTCCGATTTAGTAATCTCAACCCTTTTTAGTCTTTTTAATAACATCTAGCTGTACAACTCAAATCATGTTTTCAAAAATTTAGTTTTACTCTGCCACCACAGTCAGAGATCACCACAAAAAATTAAAAAAACATTTTTTTCCTTTTCAAAATCTTTAACCCAAAAATTTGGGATTTAGTCCTAATGTGTAAAATCTTATTTTGCATGGATAAACCCTTCAGACGTTTTATCAAAAACCGTATTGCAACTATGTTTTACTCATAATCCTCGATTATAATTTTTTTTTAATTTCAAAGAGTTATGCAGTTTCCATTACTAACTCTCACCATTATGCAGTACACAGCTATAGCTAATTTAAAAACATTTTTTTAAAGGGCCCCAATTTAATGCTTTCAATGATATATGCTATGTTCCCCTTCGGGCCATTGGAACACAACGGCGGCAATGCACACATATTTTAAGGCAATGATACACATTTTTTTCCCAGTACGTGGGAAGGGTCTAAAAAAGGAAATAACCAAGGGTGGTCGAAAAATTTTTTGCTTCATATATTGATTTGCTGGCGCTTGGGCCCCGACTGAAATGACGACTTTTTTTTATAGCTTCTCAATCGGGTCTATAAAAAGGGTACCCCTTGGTTTAAATTTTATCTGTGATAATTTGAAGCCTCCTTTAAAAAAAATTTTAAAGGCTGAATGCTTATTAAATAAAGGAAAAAATAGATCTAATGGGATACTTGTTTCCCTTTAAGGGAACGTGTTTTAACGCTTGATCCACAAATACTGGATTAACCCTACTTACAGTGGCTGCGTTTCCTCCCCTTTTGGTGACCCCTCAAAGGCCATCCACTGTTAACCTGTTGAGACAGCCCTAACTTTCCCGCGCCCTTCTCTACCCTTTTGATCTATCCTTCCCCTTGCTGTATACATGACCTTGATGTCTGCACATTTATTTGTTTTTTAACTTTACCTTAAACCACTAACCTGGAGCGAAAAAAAGTGGGGGTTATGACTCAGCTTGCGTTGATAAACCGGGGTTTGTCCGACGCAGCGATGAACCGACGCCCCCGGGCAAATTTCTCCGGTATACCCATCGCGCGCTCGAAGAGCGGACGCCGGGGAGGTCCCCGGGGAAAACAGTTTGACGGAAGCAACTTCCTATCGTTTTGACTGGTCAAATAAAACGAACGCGCACCACCCCCCCCGCCCACTTTCTGACACGTGTGTGAAAACGCAAACACACATATGTATATATGCGTATGACTGTACCGGGCGCGCACACCCACCCCGGGTGCACACACCCACACACACAAAAACCCACACACACCACACACACACAACACACCCCACACAACACCCCCAAAAAACCCTATATATATTAAATAAAATTTTATACATAAAAACAATATATATATTATATATATATATATATATATATAAAAATTTATATAATATATTTCATGCAAAATACGTACATATCGTGTTGCTGTTATTCATTTTTACTTAATATATAATTTTAGCAAACGGGTTTTAAAACCCTCTCAATTCATATTCTCTTTCGAAAAAAAAAATATTAACATGCACTGCCACCACTCCCTTTATAAAAAAAAGGGAGAAATTCTTAATTACCATTCCTTAATGATAGAAGGAATGGATGACTCTTATTTTCTAATTTACTTTAAGCCCAAAGCCATTACTAATGAAAATTTATAAGCACCGCACCCTGCTCCCCGACCCCTTCCTTTGTCTTTTTCCAAAGTCACAGTAAAAACCTATGCATTGGCCCGGATACTTTCCCCCCCGTTCTCGCTGATATCTACCTCTTGAGCACTCCGCCCCAGGGGCCCGGAATTTCACTACGCTCGTATTATATATTAATTATGTGTATAAATAAAAAAAAATAAAAAACAATAAACAAAACAAAAAAAAAAAACACACACACACACACACACACACACCCATATATTATATATATATATAAAAATATATTATATATATAATATAATATAAATATATATATATAATATTATTATTATAGTTTATATAATAATTTATAAAATATATATTATATTTATAAAATTTTTATAATATAATATATTATATATATTATTTATTTATTTATATACTATATATACGTATTAATCATACATCCTTTTATAATATTATTTGTGTATGTATATATATATGTATTTTAATATATATATATAAAATTAATATTAATAATATATATTATAAAATTTTTAATATGTTTTACACCATAGGGCCGCGGTGGCCGATTTTTAGAGCTCGGACTCTAGACGGCACGACGGAAATTGAGTTCGGGGGTTCGAGTCCCCGGGGCCCGCGTTGTTCCCTTGGAAGTAACTTCACCTCGATTGCCTCACCACGGGGTACCCAAACCCACCCAGCAGGGGGCCCCAACCCCGGATAAATAGAGGAATGATTACCAAAAAGTACACCGCACTCTCCGGGGAAAGGAAGGGGGGACCCTAAATACCACTCCAAGGATCACCAAAAAAAACTAAAATTAGTTCATGCTGTGCCCACCGGCTCAAACAAAACCCTACCGTTAAAAAAATATGTAATGAATATATACACCATGATATATTTGCGGCACATGGGAAAGTATGCTATAAATATATAATATATATATAAATATATAATAAATAAAAATTATATAAACACAAACACACACACACACAACATACATCATACATCATCCCATACATACTACATACTGCATACTAAATTAAAATTATATATATACAATATTAAATATATATATATACATTTAAAATTATATTATTATTAATTATATATATATATTTATAATATTTATTAATTTATACACACCAACACACCACCCCAACTATAATATATGTGTGTGTTGTGTTGTGTGTCGAGTATACATAATTATTTAATTTTTTAAAATAAAATATAGTATGTAGTATGTAGTAGGATGTATGTAGTTGTATGATATATTATATATAATATATATACATACAATTTTTTATAAATAAATCAAATGTATATATATGTATGTATGTTGTCTGTACATATAATTATTATATATATATAATATATATATATTAATATTATTATATTTTATAGAAAAACGGAAAAAAACTAAACCAAAGCCCTCCTCACAATGACTGCAGTCCGATCAGCGGGGACGGATCATCTGGATCATTTTGGGGGTTTCGTGAACTTTTGGGCTGAGTTTTTGAACGTTGTCCCAGTAGACCCTCTACATTAGCTTGGATGCAGCGATGTTCAGTACCTGGCGGGACCCCCCCCATCAGCGAGGAACCTCCTACCCAAACAGGGGTTTAAGCTGGCGATTTCCAAGCTGAAGAGTGGGAAAACTGAGGCATATGTGATATCCCTCTGAAGCTAAAAGGGTTGGGTAACCATGGGACGGGGGGCCCGCATAAGTTTTGACTGCCATTTGGGGAGTCTGGTTTCATTTCCCCTGACTGCTGAGGGGCGTGGCTCCCCTCTGGAAGGGGAAAGGGGACGTTGTAATTGTAGCAACTACCGGGGTATTTCAGGGTCAGCATACCCGGGAAAATTTTTCCCCCCACATTCTTCTGAAAGGATCCGCACCCCCTACTGAGGATCAGAACCGGAGCAGTCCGATTTACTCCTGCAAGTCCACGATAGACCGAAACTAGGCCTTTTGAGTAATTGAGAACGCCCTCGTGAGTTTTTGGGCGGGGGCTTGCGCTACTCGAATTCAGAATAGATTATTTGGCGGATGCAAGCCTCTATACTGGGACTGAAAGTGCTGTAAAGTGTGGATAATGTTTTTTTCATTCCCGTATAGGCGGATCACAAAATGGGCCCCCAACTCACATAAATATCCAAATCCTTCATTTTCACAACCCATCTCCCCCCCCCCTGTACTTCACTAGCGGGATCTTCAACGGACTTTGATTTGATGCGTTCCGAACGTCGAGGGTTTAAAAGGGACAGTGGGGGGGAAAATCCGGTGACATTGACAGCTGTTCTTCAAATCAATTGATGTCCCAAACATACTGTGTGGGGGCCCAAAAAAGCGTCATTGCGCCATAGTATCGGCACTTGGAAGCCTATGTGATAATCCCCCGAGATTTGCCATCCCATACAGTGCCAAACCTACCCCAAAGCTTGGGGTGGGGTCCTGGATTTGAATGTGCCCCCAAATTCTAAATTTGGGAAAATGAGTGGGCCCCGGGGGGTCATAGCGGGGCTTTACCCCGGCATGCTTGCAGCCGAGGGGCAGTCTTCAGCCTGGGCTGCCACTCCTTTATGAGGGGACAGAGTGGGCAGGCACACAGGAGCGAAGGGGGATAACCACAGAAACTGAGCAGGAGAAGACCCTTTAAATTTTTGGGGGTTACGCAATTTTCCAGTAAGCCACGTCGAACTCCTCAAGTCAATATTCCTGTTTGGTGATCATATCAATACTTTCCTTTCTTCACACAGCCTCTGCATGCCATTTGGACTGGGTATGGGGGCTTTTCATACATTGCCCCCATCGCTGAAAAAAGGGAGCAAATTCTGGCTGGAGAATAGGGGTCCACCATCGGGGCGCAGGGGAAGGAGACCCAAATCACGGAAAAGTGCCGAAAGAAACTAATCGTTTAAGCCTTGTTGCATTATTTCCCCACGGGTGACAAATGGCCTCCAGAAAATCGGTCGCATACCCAGAAAATGTTTCCCAGAACTGAAAAAATCACGGGTACAGCAAATGGTCTTTGGGGTTTTTCTTCAACGCACGTCCTGTTTGCTAGGGTGTAGGCCTGGCATGCCTCACAGGCAAGAACGTATTTACTAGACATACACGCGGTTTCTTGGGGAGGTTGAGCATCATTTGGGGGAACCCCGACTTTAATGATGAACAATTCTTTATATGAGGCTCCTTAAACGCCATACCAGTTCTTCATGAAAAGATCCCCTTGCTCGTCTATAATCGATCTTGAACGGCTTGCAGCTGCAAAGCTGCAAACTTCAGAAGTGCCCCTCTCAGTATGAAGTACCATCTTCCCTCGTTGGTGATCAAGGGGCTGGGGGAGGACATCAGGAATGCCAAACCCCCTTACCTGCCCACATTGCAGTAAAAAAAAATAGGGTGCATTTATCCTTCATGCGCTGGAGATTTCAATGATCCAAAAATAATGGTTCAAAAAAGAACCAATGGCGGTGATCTGTCTCAAAATGAAATTAATCCCGAAGTGAACTTGCACTTCTGATAGCCCAAACAAGCTTGCATTTCCAAATTTGAGGTCCAACCCCGTGTTTCTGTGTTTCAAGAAAAGAGATCCACATTGCACCTTTGTATCTTCCAGCCCCTGGTCCCGCACAAACCCTACCCAGGGCCCTAGAGTCTGGGGTTTCATCTGCAGAATGGAGGAAAAACTGGATCAAAAGTCGCGAGTATGGGGGGTTTGCCAAAGTTGTTTAGTGACAAAAAAACTTTGGTGGTCCGGTCCAAATAAAAGCCTTCTTGGGCTCCATGGTGGGGCACGCTGCAGGATCGAAACTTGGGGGTAAAATCAGCCAGTTGATTTTCCAGCCCATAAAAGACCGAAGATCTGTTAAGTTTGCAGTGTAAAACTCTGTGATGGGCCCCCACCTTTCTGGGTCTCTTTAATACCATATCTTGATAGTTTGTACCCCCAGAAGCTGGCCTCAGATGCAGCCCCAAAGACTTCCTGATTAATTTATCCGTCTGACGAACCTTTACAGGACTTCCACACGTTTAGGGGGAGAGTGTCCTTCATGTAGAAGAATGTCATCCACAACTTTGTCAGTTTTGTTACCCCTGAAATGCCCTGTCACAAAACCTGAAAAAGTCCATAAATGATAAAATTTTCAGGGGTTGATCTCCCAGCAGGGGTATTTCCAAATAAACCCAAAGAGATCCCAGTTGTGAAGAATTTTTACCTGACTGATACTTTTGATGGGTAAAAGCGTCGGGGAAGGGGGGGGGCGAGAGACTTTCCTTTTGAGTTTTGACAGGCATGGTAAAACGAACACCCCATTCCTTTTTGGGACAACAACCTTGGGTGAAACCTTCTGATGGTTCATCCCTCTACTGGTTCAAAATGCCTTGGGTACTAATGACTCAAGCTCCATTTTCGTTTTTTGAAAAACCAAAAGGAAACATTCTTGGGTGTGAAACGCGAAGGGTGGCATTTTCCCCGCAGATGAATTTCATCGGGGGGCCTATCTGTTGGTGCCCTGACTGAAGTCGTCCCCTTTTTCACCAAAACGTCTGCATATGACAGGAAAATTTTACTTTTTCAGGAACTTCACTGGTCCCGGGGGGAAACAGCAACGAAGGGTTTCTACTGGCGTCTATCCGTCCCGGACTCGATTGCCAGTGCCCTCCGCATTTGCCCGGGGGGAAAAGTCCGGAACAACCCCCCAAACCTTTCAATCCTTCCCAAAAGAGCAGCGGGGCGACGAAGGCTGGCATCAAACCAACATGTTCGAACGTCCCCCCATAGGGGATGGTTCCACAAAAAGATCCGCCCGGGGGCATCGTGCCCCCGCATTATAGTTTCAATGTCCTTTCCCGGTGGTGCCAAATCTTCTTTTAAGTCCCCGACTCTAAAATGCTTGAATCCAATGACAGTTTTGTCTGCACCCGTGTCGGATGTGGGAAGACTACCCATGAAAACATTATGCCGAAAAGATTGCAAACTTTAGGGAAGGCTGAGGGTTTTGGTCGTGCATGAGGTAACACTCCCGGATGTGACACTGAAAGGGGGTACAGAACTTTCTACTTTCAGTTCTGGTTTTGTCCTCTTCTTTTGTTTTCTTTTCTTCCGTTTCTTTTGGGGAGCATTTTCAAGTGTCCCCGCGATTGCAGACCTCGCATCTGGCATTCCCGGGAGGACACTTTTCATAAATTCCAATGGCCTTTTTGCCCCAAAGCCGTTTGTGGAATAGTGGGTTTTGCATAGCCTTTTCATGTTTACACCACAGCAGTTTTTGGGCTTTTACTGGCAAAGGGGGCTTGGGCTCATCTTAGCTTCTGCTTCAGGCGCCTTTTTTTATTTTTATATTGAAACAGCGCGTGATGAAACTGAGTCCCTAAAGGAAAGATGCTGCTTTTATGTTCATGAACCTTTATTTTTCCAAACATCTTTCAATGTCTCTAAAAGTCCATCTAAGACTTCTGGGTAAATTCCTTTTCACGTATCCCATTTGTATGCCGGGTTTTTATCCCCTGCTCACAGCATTATGGCCCTACCTTGCAAAGGTCTATCTCCTTGACAAGATTTTTCACCCTATCCAAAAATCATCGAGCACTCCTTCTGCTTGCTTGCACTCGGAAGGCCTTCTCGCAGCGCCCATTACTGGGTTTTCGATATGCTCCTCAAGCTTTTTCAGTAATCTCTACTGGCATGTTGGGTTTGCAGGGAAAGTTTAACTTGTGCTCCCGCACCCTGCATCTCTTTTAAGGCCATGCTCTGTATATGCGCTTTTATGATGGCAACTGAGGAGACCCATGCAGCATAAACGGACCTTCGCGCTTCCATTCCCGGAAAAGTTTGGGGGCTCGCATCTGTGGGAATATTTTTGGAGGTTTTATTGTTCCTTTGGGGGTTGGGGGAGTGTGAGAAACGTTGGTGCGCAGATAGTCACTGGGGAACCCCCATTGAATCTATGGGCTGGGGGATGAGGCGAAGTATCGCTCCTAAAAAAGGGCATTTTTCATCTTCCCATGGGCTTTTCTTCCCTTCCCAAAAGGGGTTCTTCTGCCTTAACGATATTCCTCCCCCCTTCCGCGTGCTTCTTCCCCTTTTCACCCCGTATTTTACTGAAAAATGTAGTAAAATCTGTGGGAGGGGGTGTGGACTGGCTTTCAGAACTTTAAGGCAGAGTTGGGTTTCTTGGGGGCCCCCCCACGGCCCCTTTGGGGTTTCTTTACCCAGGGGACCTGTAGGGGGTCAAATAATACAGCAATTCGGGGGAAAACCGGTGAAATTCCCTCCTGCAGTTGGGGGAGGAGTGTCTGTGGTGGGGTGCCCGGGCGTCACCGGGCAGGGCGGGTAGGGGACCGCGAGGCGAAAGAATCAGTTGCTCACAAGCGTCGCAGATCAAGATAATGTCACTTCATACATTTCAATATGCTTTGATTTGGCTCCCTTTTTGCGGCAAAAATACCGCCTAAAAAACTAAAGCCAAGCACAACACACACTTTTACTATAGCCCACAAATTTACTGCACTAAGGAAATCCTCCCGAGCTTGTTTCTGGCGGCCCCAAGGGGGAGGAGGTACGGCAGGGGGAAAGGCCCGAGGGGGGGGGGAACGGGGTTAAGGCTGGGATCAAACTGAATAACTGGATCACTGCGCCATGTTTTTTTTACTCCTGTGTCGTTTTGTAATATGTTTTTATGGTGTTTTTCTGATCTTGAGGGGGAAAAAAACCCCAATTAAAACTAAGTGTTCATTTGGGGATCGCTTGACAAAAATAAAAGGGGGTTCTTATAGTCCTGGGCCCCCGCCTAGCTTTTTGCCCCAGGGGTGTACTACCAACGTGTGACAACAGAGACAAAATTAAAAAATTGTACTCTACAATTGTACAGAGAATCACTCTTTTACTGGGGATATCTACATGTAATATAAAATAAAATAAACTTTTATATTTACGGTTTAAAATATCACACAAAGGCAGTAAATATGTCATAATCTATCTCGTTAGGGGGCATCACAATATGGCACTCACAATCCTTCATTATACAACCCACATATGGACTGATAATGGGCAGAGCCTAGCCAAACATTGGGCAACCCCTAGGCTATTAAAGGGGTTGACCTTGACTTGCGACGATGTCGCCCTCCTATCTGATCCTTGGATCACTTTTGGGGACTCTTTACATTTAGCAATGACGCGAAGCCCCCAGGCCCAGAGGGCTCCTGGACCAAAACCCGTTTTAGGCTTTGGGGCCTGTTAGAGGCCCGTTCAGTGATCCCTGCTTGCGGCGAGTATTGAAGTTTCAGAGTTTTTACCTTTGGAGCGGGTCCATATCTCTGGGTTTTCAACCAAAAAATCAGTAGACGGATGGACTGGCAAGGAGCCCTAAACTCGATCAAAAAGACATTTGGGGATGCGGACCCATGCAGAAGGGCCAAGTTTTCGTGTCTTAAGGGCCCTTTATATGCCGTTTTGCTCTTGGGAAACGAAACCCGGACGTTGTCCGTGTCTCCCCTTTATGCTTTTGTAAAAAAGTCCCTTGGGATCATGGGGTCGTTTTTTTGACCCCCGGTCCAACCGGCGGGGGAACCGGGTGGGATAGGACCTTTCTTGCATAACCGGATCACCACTCAGGCTTTTGGCTCCCAGCTCGTTCCCTGTGGACGACTCTCTCATCAGGGTTTTCTCTCTCGAGACAACCCTGGGGGAGACCCTGGGACTCCTAGGAGATCATGGGTTGGCAATCGACGAACCTGTCGTGAGGGAAATTTGAAATGGGCCGGGCCTGCCCGGAGACTCCCCTCGGGGTCTCGTGGCTGGAAACAAGGGGGGATGCGGCCCGCCCCCTCGGGGTTAGACCCTTTAGATAGAGATATTATATTTGTGTGTGTGTGTTGTGTTGCGTGTGTGTTGTGTGTTGTGTTGTGTGGTGTGGTGTGTGTTTTTTGGTGTGTTTTGGGTGCGCGCGTGCGTCGTGCGGTGCGGGTGAGTGGTATATATTTACTATGTATGTAGTAGTTTAGTATTTATATATATAATAATTATATTATATATATATATTATATATATTTTATATATTATGTATAATTATTATATATATAATATATACATTAATAATCATCTCATATATATTCACTCCAAAAAACACACACGCACCCAAAAACACACACACAACACACACCAAAACCCCCCACCACACAACACAAACCCCCACACAACCCCAACACCACACACCCACACACAACACCACACACACACACACAACTACATACTACAACACACACCACCACACACACACACACACAATTTTTTTTTTTTTTTTTTTTTCTTGTTGTTTTGTTGTGGTGGGTTTTTGTTTTGTGTGTTTTTGTGTGTGTGTGGGTGTGTTGGGTAGTAAATTCAGCCACACATACACACACACACCCCACCCACACACACCCACACCCAAAACCCCAAAACCACCCCAAAAACCACACCAAACCCCACCGCACACCACACGCACCGCACACGCACACGCACACCACACGCACACACATACACACACACACACCACCCAAAATATAAAATATATTATATTATATATTAATATTTTAAAATAATATATATATTTATTAATATATGTATAATGTTATTTTGTATGATATAATTATATAATATAAATATATTTTATATATATATAATATAAAATATATATAGATATATTATAAATATATATAATATATAATTTTCATATATTTATATTTTTGTTTTTTATAATTATAAATATTATATATAATATTTCATTTTTTAATTTTATATATATATTAATATAAATTTTATTTTATATTATATATTTTATATTATATTTTATTAATTTTTAATTTGTGTGTGTGTGTGTGTGTGGGTTTTTGTGTTGGGTGTTGTGTTGTGGTTGTGTGTGTTTTGTGTGTGGTTTTTTTTTTGTTGTGTTGTGTATGTGTGTGTCGTGTGTTTTGTGAATATATTTTATCATATATTGTTTATAACTGATTATTATATATATATTATTAATTATTATATGTTATATATTATATTTTTTAAAATTATTCATATACATATATATTATATTTAATTTTATAATTTTATGTATGAGTATTTTATATGTATGTATGCATTAATATAATATAAATATTATAAATATATTAAAATATATTATATAATACACAACAACACACACAAAACACACACCAAACACACCCACCGGCCCCCACACCAAAACCACACACAACCACCAAATATATATATAAAAATTAATTATATATAATATATATAATATATATAATCTGTTGTGGTTTGTTGGTGTGTGTGGGGTGTTTTGTGTGTTGGTGTGTGTGTTTTGGGGGGTTGTGTGTGTGTGTGTGTGTGTATTTTTTTTATTTTAAAAAATTTATTTTTTTTATATTATATATATATATATTATATTTTTTTAAATTACAACATACTACATATTTCGCAATAAAATAATATTATATATAATATTATTATATTTTAATTATATACTTTATTTATTTTTTTAATTTTATATTTTATGTTATATATATTAAAATATATTATATAATAAATATAATATCTATATATCTATTATGGTGTGTGGGTGTGTGTGTGTGGTGTGGTTTTGTGTGTGGGGGTGTAGTAAATGTACAGCCACACATACACACACACACCCCAACACACAACCACCACACACACACACAACACACACCACACACACAAACCCCACACCCACCCAAAACACACACACCAACGCACCGCACACACAACACATATAAATATATATAATAAATATATATTATTATATATTTTTAATTATATTAAAATGTATGTTGTATATATTTGTATGTTAATTTAGTATCAATATATATTATATATATATTAATTAATAATTTTTAATAAAAATATATATATATATAATTATTTATAATTTATATAATATTTAATATAATAATAAATATTTAGTAAAAATTATATTTTTTATTTTTTATTTTTTATTTTTTTCTTTATTTTTTTTTATATTTTATTTTTTTTTTACCTTTTTTTATTTATTTATATATTTATTATTAAATTTTAAATATTAATTTTTTATTATATATAATTTTATTTTATTTTTTTTTTTTTATTTTCTTTATTTATATTTTTTTAATTTTTATTTATAATTCGTGTTATACGTTTTTTTCTCTCTTTAGTATATAAAATATTTATATTTCTATATATATTATTATTTATATTTATATATATATATAATAAAATTTTATATATATTTATTAAATATTATAAAATTATAAATTGAATTTATATATTTATAAATATATATTTTTTTTTAAAGTTTGTGTGGTGTGGGGGTTTGTGTTGTGGTGTGTGTGGGGTGTGTGTGTGTTGTTGTTGTGTGTGGTGTGTTGTGTGTGTGTGTGTGTGTGTGTGTTGTGTGTGTTGTTGGTGCGTGTGTTTGTTATAAATATGTAATTTTATTATGTTAAAATATACTAAAAAAAATATATATATTTTTTTATATTTATTTTTATACATATATATATATTATATATATATATATTTATATATATATATATCTATTATTAATTTATTTAAGGTATGCATTATTATATTTAAATATATATATATATATATATATATATATTATTATAACACCACACACCCACCCACACACACCCACACACCCAACACACACACCACACCACACACACACCCACATACCACACACACACCACAAACCACACAACACACCACAAAACCAACACACACCACACACCCACACACACAAACACACACACACCCACACCCCACCACCACACACACACACCACGCACGCACACACGCCACACAAACGCACACACCACACACCCTATTATATATCATATCATATATATATATATATATATTATATATATATAATATTATATATATATATATATATAATATATATATGTATATATGCCAGCCACCCCAATCAGTGCTGGTCCCAAGCCGGTAAAATAGAGAGAATGATTTCCTAAAAAGGTGACACCGGCACTCCCCGTGGAAAGGAACTTGGGACCCTACACGTACTCACTCAAGAGCATCCAACGTGAAACTACAATTAAGTATCATGCTGTGACCACGGCGGCTCAGACATGAACCTACCGTTAAAAGAAGATACACGCACGCACGCACGCACGCACACACACACACACACACACACACACACACACACACACACACACACACACACACACACACACACACACACACACACAAAATACATGTATAATGTATATATAACATACATACACACGCAAGTATATGTATATAGGTAAATAAATAGAAAAATAAATAAATATAATATATATATGTATATATGTGTGTGCCACCTTTTTTCCCATGGCCATTTCTATGTCACAGTTCCCAATGGCATGCTATAGCACCTGTGGGTTAATGTTCTGGCGAGCGCACCTTCACGGGGGGGCCGTAGTCGGTTCGCCTGACGTGGAAGCCGACGAACGTTGGTTTGGCTCCGGAGGCGCTGCGATCGTGCCAGCTTTGCTTCACCTGGCTCAGGAACCTCTGCGCCTGTTGTGTGTGTGCGTTTTTGTGTATAATATTATTCTGTATACATAGTATATACGTATAGTATACTATATAAAAAAAAAAATATATTTATTCACTTATATATACATATATACATATATAACATGTTATATATATTAATATATGCATAAATATGATATTCATAAGTTATATATGTTATACACAGATATGTATTATATGTTTATATATGTATATATATGTTATATATAAGTAATATATGTTGTAAATTTTGTATGTATGTATATATATATATATATATATGTTTTGTATATGTATATACATATTGTATATATGTGTATATATTTGTATATATGTTATATATTGTTAAAATATGTATATATATGTATATATATATTATATATTTATATATATATCTATATATATATGTTATTGTGCAATATTTTGTTATATATATGTATATATCATATATATTATATAAAAACAGTACAAATGAAAAGGAAAACAGCCATAATCAGAACTGAAACAATTATGTAACCTCGACCTCTTTTCGAGTTTTTTTTGAAATGAATAAATTTAAACCCAAAAGGGTAGAGTTCGAAAAGTAACAAAATTTTTTTCATTTCTTATTGTGGCTGTTTTTTCCTTTCATATATCATATATTATATTATATATATATAATATATATATATATATATATTAAACCCCACAACCTATATTCAAAAAAATTATTACTTATATATATATATTATATATATTATATAATTCTAATGTATTATTATATATTATATATATGTATATTATTATTTAAAA
>NC_051391.1:58053227-58057040 GCF_015228065.2 Penaeus monodon
AGAGGGAAATGGACTCTGCCATCTAATGGAGCAAAAGGAATAGTCTTAAGGGCCGGTCACATTAATCTACTCTGTCCAGGAATCCCTTTACAGAACTGGATGCTTCCTGGCTGTAAACGGATCCGAGATGAAAATCCCTCCGCAGTGCGAAAACGCTCTGTCGGTATTTCATCCCTGCCTAGAGCTGAAATATATTGCCGAAACAAAAACTATAATATAATTACTGGCAAACTCATTACTTAGAATCTTTAAACAATTATTATATATCATGATAAAACAAACTTAATTATTAAAAACAAAGATGTACTGCATCGAACAAATGATGTCTCATTAAATGTTTATAGATAATTCGGATAAACGTTCATTTGACTACCGAACACAAACATCAACCCACTTAGACACGCCAAAAGCATGGAGCTCTCTCCGGAAGTTATTTACCCTTTGTTGGATAAAGTGAGAGTCAAAGAGCCATTGTGGAACACCAGTCATAAGGATTATAAAAGCAGGAACGTGAAAAGAACATTAATGGATGAAATAAGCAATGAATACCAAAGCTACGCACATTAACTCTCCACAAATATGCATATTTCACTTTTCCTGATCCTGTTATTTTTACCTCACATTCATAATCTTAAATATAGGTAAAATCTTATTTTAGTAATGGTATGCAGTAGTGAGCCATATCATAGTAATGTCCGAAGGGACGCTGAATGTGGTGTGACCAATCCCTCTCTGTAGTGACCAGACTTCGGCAATCCTATCTGGGGATCCTAGTACAGAATAGAATAGTGTGACCTTTGCTTTACACAGCACAAGTACAGCTTCTGTGGCCTCATATTTACATCAGAATGACTACGTCCACGACTTCTTCACAGTTCTTCATGTCATGTTTGGTATTTGTTACCGAGAGCGACACACCCTCAGTGACAAAGTCCAAAACCAGGCAATCATGTGAAGCCAGAATCCAGACTTGACCTTTCCTACCTTCAGTTAATTCCCAAGACAGGGTGGCAAACCCCCCTGTAACCCCCCTTTATGAGCACTTTGTGCCTATTTAGAAAACATGAACTGTGGCTGTTTAAGGGTGTTGTGGACTTTGTCTCAAAGCAGTGATATGCAGAGGATATTTTTGTCATTTCCCAATAAATATGAGGCCACTGTAGCCATACCTGTATTGTTTAGTACTCTATTTATTATGCTCTTAAAAATGGCAATGCCCATTTCCCTCCATCTCTGTGTGTCACTCTTGGTAACATTAACCTCGCATTTTGGAAATTGGTATGAAGTGCTAATAAAAGAGGTACAGAGAGGGCTTATCCCCCTGTCTAGGAAATAAGTAGATGGTAGGTAAGGTTAGGTTTGGATTTTGGCTTCATTTTATATGCTGGTTTTGGGACTCTGCTCCTGGAGGGTGCATCACTCGGTCACAAATATCTCTTCTATTTTCCACACTAAGACCAAGGGAACCTGTCTTGTACAGGGTAATACTTTACTCAAGACACACTCACCAAAATCTATTCAACAGTCCACATTGGTGTGACTGGGCGTGCCCAATTTCCCCAAGGGAAATTGGGGGTATTGGCTGCCCCCAATACCCCCAGCAGACATTGTCTTCACCTCAGTATGCATGGCAAGATAGAGAGCTGAAACTCAAGAATGTTATGTGAGCTTAGACTATGAGCAGCACTTTCCACAATTTTTTTCCTTTATTTTTGGTATACCGTTCATGCTTGCAGATTATTTCTTGTCCTAATAACTGCAACTTTTTGTCCTCTACAAGAAAATCTTCAATTTGCCCTAGCTTAGTGTATTCATACCATAAGATTAAACTTTTACAGTTTATTTTTCAAAAATGGTATTGAGAGGGCAGTAAATTTGAAGATACTTCTCAACATATTGTAAATGAGTACATATTGTAAAAAAAATTAAGTATTTTGTATTTAAACTAACCTACCTGCTAGGTTTAGTGTCAAGTTAATGCTTCTGGCACTGCAGCGTAGTCATACATTGTGCGTGTTCTCAGTATTACAGTGAATTGAGAGGGAGATCCACAATAAGCAGGATCTGAATGTTGGCAAATGGCTCAGAAGAGATAAAACAGTTTAAACGGCAGTTTGAAATGTAACAGCACAGGCCATGATTAGTTATAACATTTGTCAAACAGCCTGTTTATTCTTAATTTCTAATGGAAATATCATAAATTAAAATCTATAGATTACTAATTTTGTATACTTTCTCCTTGTCCTGTATGGAGGCACAAAATCTATTTTGACCTCCATGATACTGGTGTCATGTTTATAGCATTACTCAATATACAAATACCACAGATTGTTCCAAAATAGTCTCTCTCTATCTCTCTCTCTCTCTCTCTCTCTCTCTCTCTCTCTCCTCTCTCTCTCTCTCTCTCTCTCTCTCTCTCTCTCTCCTCTCCTCTCTCTCCTCTCTCTCTCTCTCTCTCTCTCTCTCTCTCTCTCTCTCTCCTTTTCTCTCTCTCTCTCTCTCTCTCTCTCTTCTCTCTCTCTCTCTCTTCTCTCTCTCCTCTCTCTCTCTCTCTCTCTCTCTCTCTCTCCTCTCTCTCTCTCTCTATATATATATATATATATATATATATATATATATATATATATATATATATATAATGTGCCTCCCTGAGAGTCCTAAGGTTGATGTATATCTCCCTTGTTAGGTCCATTATAGACTATGCAAGCCCAGTTCTTAGTATGTTTCCACCAAGTGCCCTCAAATCCCTTGAAGTTTTACAGAACAAGGCCATGAGAATTATACTTGGATGCCCACTGACTGCCAAAGTTCTCGTCATGAGGAAAGCGCTAGACCTCCCCTCTATTCACAGTCGCATCATCCAAGTTAACACCATACTTGGGATCAGACTCCTGCAGATTCTACCCAGACCACAAATCTCCAATATTCTCTCAAACGAGATAAATTACAGAATTAGGCATACCCGACCTCGATACTCCAATCTCATACATTCCAACTAAGAATGGAAAACTAAAACTGCTCATACTATTGTTCTTCAATATATGGAAAAAGTAATTAACATTCCAGATTATACAGAACTCATGTACATGCTTATATTGATAAACTAACAGGGCCCAAATCCATTGCTTCAAAAACGGAACTAAAAGCCCATTACTTGAAATATATAGATGACATACTACATCACCCTCATTGCATGCCCCCACTTGCAATCTACTGTGATGCCTCCATTGGTCCTCATGGAGCAGCAGGGATTGGTGTACTAATTCCTGATATAGTTTTTGAAGAAAGTGTGTGTATTTCCAACTGGACAAGCACAACTGATGCCGAGTCAGTAGCCATATATCATGCCATTAAGAAAGGTAGTGAACAACAGCGACACCTGGCTGTCTTTACTGACAGCCAGGGTGCTCTCCATAGGCTCATCGCATTTAATGCAGAAAACATGGTAACTAGAAATATCCTTCACGAAGTTTCTAAACTACCCTCTCATATAGGAATATTGTGTGACAGGGCTGATCGTTTAGCCATATTAGCACTTTCCCATGAAGATCCATATTATGTAGTGCTGCTATTTCTCAACCAAATGAAACAACGTGTTATTAGCTGCCTTCGAGATTATGAGGGTCAGGTATGGACCACTGAGAAGATGAAAAAAGATGGACATGGTACTATTTGGCATTACGAGAGTATTGCTGGGACATCAGATATAGACAAACCCTATAAAGTCTATCATGGACTGTCTAGGAGACAGCAGGTTATTGTAACTACCTGATATGTAACTATACTACGTAGGATATAGTAACTATACATATT
>NC_051391.1:58057140-58062917 GCF_015228065.2 Penaeus monodon
TGCTTACCCCCTGGGCCACTCTTACATTCCCCGTGTTAAGGGGGGGGGCCAGGTTTCCTTTTCTTCTTCCCGATCCTGTTGCGGCCCAGGTCCAAGTCACCCCTGCTAAACACATCTGCATACTGAGCCAGGGTGTGGCGCATCTTCTCTGTCTGTGCCTCCGTCAGGTTAGCGGCGCTCCGGTGCGCCAAGTCCTTGAGGAAGTCTTGCAACGGCCCCACACCAACCAACTCCTCGCTCCCCGACGACTCTTCTAGACGCTCCACTTCCTCACAAGTGCCCAGCTTTGCACCAGCTGGCACCTTCTGGGCCTTATCGGAGAAGTTAGCTACCAACACTGTAACTAACCCCTCCCTGGTCCAACAAGGCTCCGCCCAACCGCTACGCCATCAGCCAGCTGCAGGTTTTGGATGGGCTCCACGAGGCCCTCTACTCCACGCATCACTCTTGGCAGTCGACACCGGATTCTAGACTCTGTCCTGGGGGCAAGGTGCAGTCGCTCAGCCGTAACTACCTCTGCACAGCTGTATTGCACCCACTCCTTCTCTCTATGGTCAAAACCACTATTTCCCTTTCTACTGGGAAATCCACTCGGGCTTTATATAGAGGGGCACTATTAATTAATGTCAAGTGTGAGCTCTCCTGTATCATTACCTGATGAACCCACTCTATAAAAAATATAATAATCATAAGAGGGTTACTGATGATTTTAGGAATGATAAAACAATAAAAGATTCAATATAACTGATTTATTGTGGGAACAAAAACTACTTTTGACAAACAAACAAATTGTGTATATTCATGCCATTATATACTGCTACGCCAGTGGGTCTTTGTCTCTGTGCGAAACATGTGTTAACATGAAAAGGATGACCTAAACATGTGTTAACACGAAGGGACCTGGGCAAACATGACGCAGCTGGCTGTGAGCGGAGGAGCGGAGGAACAAGCCGAGAGACGCGATTGGGTGCTGCTCCTGTGAAGACCTCGTGTGTGCCTTTGTGACCTGATATAAACTTTGTGTTGCCCTGTTATAAGCTGTATCGTGCAGTGTGGCATGCTGGTTTCCCCCTGTATTGTGCCTATAGAAAAGTGTACGGGTAAATAACTTGTGTAAATAAAGGAAAGACTGTCATCTGTGTTTATTTCGTGCCCTGCCTCGCCACTTGGCATTTCCCCTGGTGGTGTTCTGGGACGCTGTGGTGCTGGGTGCCTCTTGGAGCTGTTCAGTGTTCACGACCCTGTGGATAGCACGCCGTCTGCCTAGCCTGCCTTGTGTTGGTGGCAGAGAGACGAGGCGGTCGGCGTCACAATACGATGTGAGTAGTTTTATATTTATACATTATATTATTTTTATGAAACCCTCATTTTAGCATAGATAGTATTATTCTATTATAAACTTCAATAACACTTACTCCTTGAATGGGTTTTAAATCCTCAATAATAACAGAGAAACATCTGAAAGGTATCCAAGTGCCACGTGTCAGCCACTAGCTGTGAAGAAGATATTCTATTTACCATGGTTTTCCAATTTGTTCTCAAATGATTACTTTGTTATTGTTCTGTAATCAGATCTATAGTATTTTATAATTTTATTATTGATATTAGTATGAATGTTCTTTCTTACTTCTGGTTTTTAAAGAATTTTACTAACCTCTTTCGGGCATCTACCAGGCACTTGTTTCGGATCTCTCTCTCTCTCTGGTTATGACTATAATATCAGGGTTTAACACTGTATATTCTTAACATTTTAACATATACTCAGGCCACATATATTACAAGCATTTTGGTTCTTTCTTAATCATACATGCATAATACCGGAACTTACATGAATTTCTCCAGAAACAAAATTAATACATATTGGTTTCTTCATTAAAATATCCATTATGGAACATTAATATAATAAGCAACAGTGAAATATAACTGCGTACCCTTTAATTAAAGAGAATGCCTTGTGGGGGGGGGGGGGAACAAAGAAAACTGAACTTTGTAGGGTAAACTCACATATTTACACTGTTTCCTTATCTTAGTGTAATAATATTGTTACGCCGGCCGCCTCCTCTCTCTGCCACCAACACAAGGCAGGCTAGGCAGACGGCGTGCTATCCACAGGGTCGTGAACACTGAACAGCTCCAAGAGGCACCGAGCACCACAGCGTCCCAGAACACCACGGGGGAAACGCCAGGTGGCAAGGCAGGGCACAAATAAACACAAAATGAGAGTCTTTCCTTTATTTCCACAAGTTATTTACCCGTACACTTTTCATAGGCACAATACAGGGGAAACCAGCATGTCACACTGCACGATACAGCTTATAACAGGGCAACACAAAGTATATCAGGTCAC
Organism: Penaeus monodon; assembly: GCF_015228065.2. NCBI lineage: Eukaryota > Metazoa > Arthropoda > Malacostraca > Decapoda > Penaeidae > Penaeus > Penaeus monodon. The sequence goes on from NC_051391.1 coordinate 58,059,488, forward strand.
AAGGGCACACAGAGGTCTTCACAGGAGCAGCACCCAACTCTGTCTCTTGGCTTGTTCCTCCGCTCACAGCCAGTTGCGTCATGTTTGTCCAGGTCCCTTCATGTTAACACATGTTTAGGTCATCCTTTTCATGTTAACACATGTTTCGCACAGAGACAAAGACCCACTGGCGTAGCACTATCCCCCCCTATCGAGCAGACGACCCGTCTGCTCTGACATACCTAAACCTGAAACAAACTACAGAAAATTTAAATAAAATTAGTCCTCAGGAACAAACAAAATCCTTTCAAACAAAAGTAACCGTAATTGAAAATCAGTTCTCAGAAACACAAAAACCTTTCATCCAGCGCGGCTTTCTTCGCTCTCGCTGGGGTCGCTCTGGAGGAGGTGTGGGCGGCGGTAGATTGGCAGTGGCACCCAGAGGGTTATCTCCTGTCCCAAGACCTGGCTACCTTGAGCTTGCCACGCATTCGTCGGTGCACCTCCGCCAGGTTAGCGGCGCTCCGGTGCGCCAAGTCCTTGAGGAAGTCAGGCAACGGCCCCACACCAACCAACCCCTTGCCCCCCGAGGGACTCTTCTGGACGCCCACTTCCTCAAAAAGTGCCCAGTTTGCACCAGCTGGCACCTTCTGGGCCTTATCGGAGGAGTTAGCTACCAACACGTAACTAAACCCTCCCCTGGTCCAAACAAGGCCCCGGCCAACCGCTACGCCATCAGCCAGCTGCAGGTTTTGGATGGGCTCCACGAGGCCCTCTACCCCAAACCGCATCACTCTTGATAGTCGACACCGGATTCTGGGACTCTGCCCTGGGGGCAAGGTGCAGTCGCTCAGCCGTAACTACCTCTACACAGCCAACCACTGGAAGCAGGGGCACATCTTCGCCGTGCACCCTCACCAGCTTCCGTCCAAGGTCGACACACGCCTTACTCTGCATCAGGTAGTCAAGGCCCAGCAAACAGTGCTCGTCCAGATCGGCCACATACACCGACACCCGCTGCACCGTGCTGCCCACGCCAATACGAGCCCCACTGGCCCCTTGAGCTGCACACAATGCCCTGTGACACCACACGGGTCTCTGTGGTGCGTCTGGAAGTCGCATAGGGCCAAAAATATTTAGGCCCCACTAGGGTCTTCTCAGCCCCAGTGTCCACTGCAGGCGGCATGGTTCCATCTACTGAGCCCCCCACCTTTCATCATCTGGTCGACGGGGAACTTACCCAAGTCGGGGCCCGGGAACCGAGGCGGCTGGGTTTCGGCCCCCTTCTCCAGAGTTTTCCGCCTGTACCACTTCCTTAGCCTTAGAACATGCACTCGGATGCTGACCATACCTGCCACAGTCCTTGCAGCACTGCTGGAAGGCATCAGAATCCCTCTGGTTGAGAGGACGTGTTCTCCGCTCCCTCCGACACCGACTTTGTCTGTGCCCTTCCACACCGCAGCCCCAACACAAGCCTTGGAAAGTGCTCGGGCTCACCTTCCTCAATGCTACCTTCTCCACTTTAGCCTTCCGGCCCCGGAGGTCACGGCGGGGCTGAGGCAGCTGGCCCTAGGCCCAATGGTTGCCTTCAGGAAGGCCTCGAAAATCCAAGGGGCCCCCGCCCCGCGGCCACCTGCCCGGTCCTCAGGGTGTGCCTACTTGACGTAGTTTTGCACCTGCTGGTCCTGCAAAGCATCAACAAAGAAATCGTGGGCCAGGACTACGATCATCTCTTCTGCAGCTGCAGGGTACGACCTCCTTACCAGCGCCTCCACATCCTGCGCCAGCTGGGACAGTGTCACGCCACGCTCACGAGTCCGCTTCTTCAAGCGGGCCCGATATACCTCGGCCTGGTGGTGGTGCCCGAAACGGCGTTTTAAAGCCTCCGCTACGCTGGTGTAAGAGGCATGCTGAGGGAGGCAACGAGGCGGGTTGATCGGGTCTGAGTTTGCCGCCACCTATACCCAAGGGAGCGGTCCCGATGGGTCCCCAGCCTTCTGCAGTGACCACTGGCTCCGACACGACGCTGCGAGGCCCGGGGGTTCCCTGCCACGGACCCCAGGCAGACCCCAGTAAATCTGACACTCTGGCATCTGTTGCCAGAAACTCGTCTGCCTTCTCTGCTTGCAACGTTACTACCTCGTGACGTCGCCTTTCTGCCTTCACTTCCTCCCTCAGGCCCTGAACCTCACCCTTCAGGGTCTGCACCTCCTCCATCTTCACGCTGTTGCAGGCCTTGTCAGTGTACTGCTGAGTTTCTATCTTGACAGATGCAAGATTGCTCTGTAGCACCTCAACAAGTTGGCAGAACTGTTTCTCTGCCTTCCTTGCCTACATCTCGACGAGATGGTGCGCCCGGTCGCATGCCCTCTGTGCCTGCTCTTCTGCCCTTTGTGCCATTTCCTCCCTCATACCCCCCTAACGGAAGCTGCCTTGCCGCGGTAGGGGGGGCTTGAGGTCCCAATGATCTGGTGAGCCGGACCAGAGGGCTACCCATACTGGAGGGGTCACCAGTGAGGGATGAGACAAAATGGCTCCTGGTGCACCCAAAGGGCCCATGAGAGGGGATGGTGCACCCACCTCTGGTTCATCTCATCTTGGACCAGGGGGAACTCTCCCACGTGTTTGGCCGTGCGTGGCATCCCGTAATACCAGGAGACAGGAGTCCTGGAGGTGAGCGATGCTGCACGCTGCGCCCTGCAGCTAGCAACACACCTCTTTGGTCCTTTATTCTGGTGGGTTGGGTCAAGGCCCCGGTCAAGTCAATCGGCTGGTCAAATATGGCTAGGGTCAAGCAGGTACTATTCAGTCGGCAGCGCATAGGTCCCGCAACTGCCATCAGTACTGTAACAGTGGCTACGTATATTTCCTCATTACCCTGTGGCTGTTAGTAGATTTTGAGCCCAACTATAGCTTCCCCTCGTTGGACTCCATGGTGGGTGGGGGGGGGGGGAGGAAATGAAGAATTCTAATTTGTATCAGTACTACAAATTTACAGAGATCTAGCTCTCTCCCTGACAACCTACGCAATCCCCCGACCATTCCCTCTGGAACATCACATGTTGTCACTCTGGAACCTTTCCAGCTTCCAAAGGGCAAGAATAGGAATCGTAATGGTTCCCGGGCTCCCAAACCAGGTAAGAAGGGGAAAAGTCCTCCTCAATCCACTAAGGAAATCTTACCTGGTAAAAAATGAGAGGGATTTCATATAGTAAGTACCTAGTAGTGAAGACCATTGATGATGTATCAATCATGGATCTTGAAATTTTTGAAGTACATAGGAAAATAGTTGAGGTATGTCAACATGATCCTCGCATCACCCCACATTGAGATGGTAGCCTGATAGTTGAGGTTTCGTCACCAGATGAGAGTGACCATCTGCGTGCGATATGCAACATCCCTGGGGCTCAAGTTTCATGTCTCTCACAAAATCCATGGGGCTTTTCCCCAA
>NC_051391.1:58063017-58092665 GCF_015228065.2 Penaeus monodon
AAAGAGTGAAACATTCTCAAACCAAGACGTATGTACTTGTCTCCCCATATACACTGAAAAATGTATTGGGGAAGATTGTGACATAGAGGGTCTTATTAATTTCCTTAGGGAGACTAATATTTTCAATAAAATTTAATTATGCATAATGCAATAATTTTATGCACTTAGAGCATAATATTTATGCTTTGATTTTTAATCTATTTATTGTTATTTGTAAGATATTTATTGATAGTTTTTTAAAGTTTTAAACATTTTAATATTTCTAGTTAACAAGGTATTCGCCGCTAATGACCTTAGCTGTTGATGCGGCAGATAATTTTAAATAATCAATCAATCCTCCCTCATACCGGCCAGCATGGCAGTGATCAGGTCCATCTGGCTCGGCTTCACCTCACTCGTACCTGCCTCAGTCATAGCCTCCTCTCCCTCATGGCTGCCGCCATCTTTGGACGACATGATAAATCAGAGCGTCTCACTTATCAAATATCACAAATCCCACTTCTGAGCAGGCTAGGCAGACGGCGTGCTATCCACAGGGTCGTGAATACTGAACAGCTCCAAGAGGCACCCAGCACCACAGCGTCCCAGAACACCACCAGGGGAAACGCCAGGTGGCGAGGCAGGGCACGAAATAAACACAAAATGACAGTCTTTCCTTTATTTACCCGTACACTTTTCTATAGAGGTCTTCACAGGAGCAGCACCCAACTGCGTCTCTCTTGGCTTGTTCCTCCGCTCCTCCGCTCACAGCCAGTTGCGTCATGTTTGCCCAGGTCATCCTTTTCATGTTAACACATGTTTCGTACAGAGACAAAGACCCACTGGCGTAGCATTATTATTATTATTTTTTTACTAAGAAATAAAATGTAAAATTCATCATGCATTTTCTATAACCTGTTCAAAGTTCAACTAAAATGTTTCTCCTTCCACCACAGGCTGAGAACTTGTTGGTGACCCTGGCTGTAAGGAAAATGCTACAGCTTGCACTATACAGGTGCTTCAGCAGGCAGCGGAGCAGCTGCTGAAGATGGTGCCGAGGCAGATGCTGTAGCTGGCACTAATATAGGCACTGCAGTAAGTACTCAGGCAGATGTTTAAGGTGGCACGGAGGCATGTGCTGCAGCAGGCAGTAAATCGGGCGGTGCCGATGTATCTAAAGCAGGTGCTGCAGCTGGTGCCAAGGCAGTTGTTAAGGCTGGAGTTATTAATGCAGCTGAAAAACTGTTTTACGTGGAACACTGTGTTCAATCATATAATTCTTGGTAGATTTTGATAGCTTGATGTTCTCTCTTCTAGGAAGTATGCATGAAGAAACTGCGTCCTGATCTGGGTGGCACTTATACATTTCCTTGTCTTATTGTTATCTTGGGAAACTCTACTGGCGCACAGCCCTTGTGTGGGAGAAGCGTCTCATGTGAAAGTCACGTGCTTGGGTGAGTGACTGAAGCCGACCCATTGATGGGTGGTATTCTTAAGGCCTTCATGCATCGTCTGTTTTGTATCAGATAAAAATGTGCTCAGATATACTGTATTGCTTTTTCGGGGAGCATCTGTTTACGTCAGGGAGTCATATTTGTCGTGCCTAGAAATGACCGACGGACATTCCTCTCAGAGGAGGCAATCCACGACCTGACGCCTTGGTTTGTTTTTCTTAACAGGACGAATTGCTCACCCACTCAGAATGCGTCCTCTAGAATCAGATCTTCAGAGGATGAGGACGAGGCTCGTACGCTCTGCAAAGGTTACTCGGACGCGAGAGAGAGAGAGAGAGAGAGAGAAATATATATATATATATATATATATATATGTATATATATAAAGAGAGAGAGAGAGAGAGAGAGAGAGAGAGAGAGAGAGAGATTAAAGAGCAAGCCCTTACCACGTTTGCTTATTCCCTCTTCCGCAGCCATTTGTTGGCCTTTCGATGTCAGGGCTTTGGAATGGGACTCGAAGCTAGACTGGCAGCGGCGTGAAGTTGTCCAGATGCGCCGCCTCGTACATCTTCCTGGCAAACCTGCGGAAGTAATAATTTCACAGCTAATTAAGTCAAACAGCCGTCTGTCTGCAAAAACATTTTACCAGGTCTCCCCGCACCACTGGGATAAAAAAAAAAAAAAAAAAAAAAAAAAAAAAAAAAAAAAAAAAATCACTGGGGCTGTTAGTCTCCGAGTGTAGTAAGCGTGGACTTTTTTTTGGATTTAATAAAAACTATATATATATATATATATATATATATATACATACATATACATATATATATATACACACACACACACACACACACAATATATATATATTTTATTTTATATATATATATATATATAATATATATATATCTTCATCATCAAGGGGCTAACGCCGACGGGGGCGCATGGCCGCATCCACCCTTCACTTCCAGCCACGAGGATTCCTCGAGGCGAGTCTCCAGGCAGGCACACGGCCCATCTCTAATTCCTTGCGACAGGTCTCGTCGAGCTGCCCAAGCCATGATCTCCTAGGACATCCCACAGGTCTCCTCCACCCAGGGTTGTCTCGCAGACAGACAACCTGATGGGCAGGGTCGTCCATAGGGAGGCAAGCTAGGTGGCCATATAGCCTGAGTTGGCTATCCCGGATTATGCAAGTAACAGGTCCCATGCCAGTCTCACGGTGTAACCGCCGGTTGGACACGTGGTCCTGCCAACTGTACCCCATGACTCGGCGAAGGGACTTGTTACAAAAGGCATCAAGGCGAGACTCCAAGGCACTGGATAGCGTCCAGGTTTCGCTTCCATAGATCAAAACTGGAAGTATCAAGGCCTTGAAGACACGCAGCTTGGTCCTGCATAGGTAACGACATCTCCAAACGCTCTTGTTGATCGAGTTCATGGCTCCTGTTGCCAGACCAATTCGTCTACTGACTTCCTGGTCTGACAACCCCGTTCTCCCAAAGCTTGGCGGCTGCTCTGTAACAGAGATGTTGCAAGGGTAGAGCGGTATTCCAAGTTGCCCGTGCGTCCAACTCGTCGTCTTTAATGAATTTTAGTATCGCACAGCGATCTTTGTAGATTCCACTACAGAGCAGATAAAGTGTTGGACTTTGAAGTCAGGTCATCAAGTTACTTAGCGTGTGGATGAGTCTTCCGTCCTTTAAAATGTATAAAGAAGACAGCTTCCCACGTACAATGGTCTGTGGTCATAGTATGTTCTCAGCAGGAGGCGGAACTCGTTTAAGTCAAACTCTGGACGTACGAAATGATATACACGATCCACTGTTTTTTCGTTGACCAAAAAATTTTTGAGATTCTCTTCATTTTGCCAGTATTTATCATCGCCAGGAAAACTCTGTTTCGCAATCTTGCTGGGTCTTGCATTAATTATGCCGAGCCAGTATTGTAAATCGATAGGACGCTTATATCACCGGAATTATTTTTGAAATAAGAGACGGTGAGTATCCCCTTCTCCTTGTTTGTTCATGTTCTCTTCTTCTTTCTTTATTTCTTCTCTATAGACTGTCGCATGACATGTTAAAACTCTTGTTCGCCTCCGCTGTCGCGATACCCAAAACAGCTGAGAGTTCTCCGAATAATCGAGTTAGTTTCCAGCAACCGAGATTTTTTTCTCTCCCGTGTTCAGTAATCGCTCTAGAACAGGAACACTTCAGTAGCGTCCACTGCTCTCCGCGCTTCTGTGCGGGTGTCGTAGACTACAGGATAGGCGAGATACACCGGCAGGCATATTTTTCTATCTTATCCATCGTCTGTTGTGTTATCGTGTAAAGTTAACATAACACTTAAAATCGATTTTCCCTGTTCGTTCACATTAATCGTCTATCACTCCGATTAGTCGTTCGTCATCTCTGCGAGATGTAAATTTCTTTCGCGTTCCTAGTTCGTCGATCGGTTCTTTTTCTCGTTCTATGTAGCAGAGGACGGCATACACGATATTCAGTACTCAAAGAGGACAGAGATCTCTACGAGATATTATTTCCTATCGTGATAATTTTTTTCCGATATCGCTCGGGTGTCATCTCGATGCTATCGTCCTTCGACTCCTGCGTTCTATACTACAGAGGTGTCTTCTCGTACACTTATACGATATTCAGTATCTCAAGGATCTCTCTCTTGAATGTGTCTATTGTCCTCCGATCGTGCTCATGGTGACGATATTCCCCCGGCTCGTCATCAGAGTTATCGTCCCACATATGGTTCTTTGCAAAATGCGTCACACGGTAATTTCCCGGCAACCCAGAAATGGCGGATTTTACCTTTAATACCTCTATAACCTTTGCTCTTTTGCTTTCTATTTTCGATACTCTTCATCTTTATTAGAGTGCCCTTTGATACTTTGGGTATATTCTCGCTGAGAAAGTCGATCTTCGGGTCAGTGATCGTTCTGGAACAGAGTTGTTTCAGCGGTGAGATGTTGTGCCAAAGGGACCTACACACATTCCTCTATCGTCCAAAAACATTGTTGCAGTACGGTATCGCGATCCTTGCCCAAGGAACGCACTGCGGTGTCGACAAAACGCGGGTGTTGTAGGTTGAATAAGCAGGTCTCACCATGACAGAAAAGGTTTTTAAAGTGACGAACTCCACATAGAGTAACCTGGACTTATAATGTGTTCTAAAGGCTATATGGAAAGTGGTGGGATCAAACATAAAACCCATGAAATAATATACGCGATCCACCCTATCTTTATCGAACGCTATTTTTGTCACTTCCTCATCTTTCCAGTCCTTCGCTTCGTCGGGTAATATATACACTTTACCATTATGGTAAAGCCTAGTATTAATCCATTCGATAGCCTTCTCTACTTTCTGCAACTGACGAATCTACTCCATTGAGCAGGTTAGTGTAACATTTAAAATCGATCGCTCTGTTCATGCTGAACAGTCGTCCGTCTCATCTGCGAGATATAAATTTCCTTTCTTTATGTATCGTTTATATAATATCGAGCGTCTCTCGGATTTCTCCTTTATGCGTTTGGGTTGTCCTTTCGTTCTTGGGGTAATAGTATTTCCCCGGCTCGTCGTTAGACTCATCCTCCCAAATAGGGCAAGACTTATACTTCATCACACAGTAATTTTCCGACAACCAACATTGGAACTGTGGCGTGTCTTGAGGACAAAATTTATTTCTCTCTCTCTCTCTCGGGTTTTCTATAATTTTGGTTTAAAGAAATGTTCAAATGCACGATCATTTATTTCTATTAGGATACGGTGCCACTGGAGGAGCCATCACAGAGACTGCCGTCGTCCATACACAAACATTGGACCACGAAGTTTAACCCTCTCAACCGTGAAGTCGGTCTCTCTATAATTATTTCTCTCTCTCTCTCTCTCTCGGGTATTTCTATAATTTGGTAAAGCAATGTTCAAATGCACGATCATTTATTTCTATTAGGACACGGTGCCACTGGAGGAGCCATCACTGAGACTGCCGTCGTCCATACACAAACATTGGACCACGAAGCTTAACCCTCTCAACCGTGAAGTCGGTCTCTCTAGAGGGAGGCTCTTACAGAATGATCGTTTATATTTGGGGTACGGGAAGACGAACCTATTTTTTACTTTTCTTAGGACTGTAAAAATAATAAGTATGCAAATATGTTACAGGAGCTGCGCGTCGAGGACTGCTTAGCTAGCCCTGACCAGGGAACAGTTCTGGCTGGCTTTGCTCCCACACCCCAAGCAATACACACCCAGCCGCAAATGCAAGGTACGAGATTGTTTGGCCGTCAGCGTACTCTAATCTAGAAGAAGAAAGCGTGTGATACTGATGTCTAGAAAGTAAGACGTATTTACACATACCCGTCACTTACAAATATTGGTGCAACCTCACATATCGGTCCGTACGGAACTGGAACAAGCATCGCTACAATTGATCAGATTAGCTAGCACTGCTCTGGCCACAGACTTCTCCGTTAACCAGACCATTCAACAGCAACAATAAAAAAGCGGGAGTCTTTGCCATTGGTACCATCCTGGCATCAACGCCATCACTGTTCGGTTCGACACAGTAGCAACAGCATCCTCCCTCTGGCTTTAGTGGCGGTCTCCATTTGGGTCAGAACACACTCAACAAGAGATATACTGTTTTGTCATGGTATAATCCCCAAAATATAATATACGTAACAAGGTTCAGAAAATATATATCCCATATTTTTTTTACAGTGCGTTGTATTGATCGTAACCTATGAATGTTTTTTTTATTGGCATCAACACATCTCGTTATAAATTACAGGATATTGATGGTGGTAAAGGCGGCGGCCTGTTTGGAAACCAAAAACCCGAATTCTGGACTCGGACTTTGAGCTGTTAACATCTGGTTCACCCCCGAAGAAGATTTGTGCTAGTCGAAACGATTACAGCGGAATATATAACGCGATAAACATGAATCCGAACAAGGCGAAAATAACCGTGGACTATTTTCGTCAGTAACGCCCGTGGCATCGGCCCTTTCAGGGGCGCACTTCTTCTAAAGCTGGATCGCCACACAAGCTACTAACTCCACCAAAACCCATTGACCAAGTTTTTTGGACGGCACCACTATTACGACGGCGATATGTAAACGGAAACAAAATCAAAACTCCCAGTCGGGAAGGAAGACCGGGCGGAACGAAAAGAACATCAATTAGACCCGATTGACGATAAGGAGTATATTATCGCAGAACCGGACCGCCCAATCGGTAGCCATCGTACATCATCACAGAGTAAATGCGAAACGATTCACCCACCGGAAGATTAACTCTCCAACGACGCCGACGACAGTGAGAGAGAATCCAAGTCCAACAACTCACCAACGGATTCTTTGTGCTTATCTAAAGAGATAGAAGAAACCCTAACAGGAATAGAGAATCGGGTAGAGATGGATAGAGGTGGAAGGGCCGAAACTAATTTGAGGCGGATAGACGTGTAAGATCCCGCCGTACCTTTGTACCAGGACCGGACCAGTTGAACGGATTAGCAGAGCTAACGTTTGACGGCATCCATATATCAGAGGACGACGACCATGAAACTAATCACCCACTAGAGATGGCGAATTCTATAACTCGGGTAGAGACGGATAGAGGTGGAAGGGCCGAGTTTGAGGCGGATAGACGTGTAAGATCCCGCCGTACCTTTGTACCAGGACCGGACCAGTTGAACGGATTAGCAGAGCTAACGTATGACGGCATCCATATATCAGAGGACGACGACCATGAAACTAATCACCCATAGAGATGGCGAATTCTATAACTCATGGGATTGTTGATGGTTGATGATAATGATAATTTACTATCACATGTACTATTCGTCTTTTTTTATATACAATACACGATTCTAGAAATCTATAGGTTAACATAACCCACCGATTTGTAATATATCAAGTTGCATTTCTCATCCGTAATGGAGATTGCTGTCAACGTTAGTATAAACATACACATATACATATATATGTATTTATGTAAATGAATAGACTTAAAAGGAAAGTGTTGTTTAATTCTCCTTCTATTTTGATATAGACACGCCTAAACTATATATTATTAGACACTCGCTTTAGCTATACCTCAGGAGAGAACATACAAAGAGATATCATATTTCCCTCAGGAGGCTATATTCCCTTCTCTGTCTAAAGGTCCTAACAGTGCGACAGCTGATTAACGGTCCTCGCCTCGCTATTGAAAATATTTCCTCTGTAATGTTATCTCGATCGTGCTGAGCGACTGAGAGACCAATGGTCCTGAGCGTTATTGTTCTCGAAACTAATTGGAAGCTCTCTCTGGCGAAAAACGTCATGTCGGATATTAACTTCTAAAAGAGGTTACATTTTGATTCTAATCGATGCTCAGGCTTTTATCGCCATAACTCTTCCCGAGAATATGCAAAAACTCTTTTGTGATCGAAAGGTATTGGAATTGGAAGATCTTTAGGGCCCAAAATAGCCGGTACAGAATAATTATATCCGGAATGTGTAATGCGATAAATCTTCCTTGTTTCAGCATAATAGTGTATTTTCGATGTTAAAGACTTGTCAAACTAAACCTTTCCGGGAAAATGGAAAAATGTTTTTTTGTTCCCACAACTATCTACTCGACTCCTAAAGTCTTGTTGAAATAATCTCGATATATAGAAACGCTTAATGTTACCGGACCTTGCTGGTTGGTAACCGATATGTATTGGAAGATAAACGTATGATCGTCGTAACTATCTAGTATTCGTACAGATGTTTGGAATAATCCTTTCTCGGGAATATGCAGATGCAGATGGCAGAATATGCAGACATATTGTAACGCTTTCACTATACCATATTTATTCTTACAGTAAGAGAAAAGACTGTTGTTGTTGTTGTTATATATCGACACGAACTACGACTTTAACAACCGTTTGTCGGCAAACGGTCTCGTTACGCAGTTTGTCTAGAGGGGACGCCCGTTATTTTTTCTCGCACTACGACTTTAACGACCGTTTGTCGGTAAACGGTCTCGTTACGCAGTTTGCCTAGAAGAGACGTCCGTTATTTTTTCGCACCGTCGGTAAGGACAGAATTTTAAGTGGCTGAAGTTGTCAGGTGTTGAGTCTCCAGGGACAAGTCATTGTACGGTTTTCGATCGACGACGGCCCAATGGATCCACTTCGACAAACAGGAGATGAAGAGGGAGTCTGTGAAGGTTATTTTGATACTACAAGGTGAACTAAGATTCATCCCTGTCAAATTGGGTTATCCAAACCGAGAGTCGACTAGCAGGGGTTTTTATTTTCGTTTTTGTATATGGGGCACATCGCTGTGCGTTGTCAAACCATATGAGGAAAATATTTGTTGTTATCATGGACAAATTAAATGAATGTGGTAAATATAGTGAAGGAGAAATAATAGAGAAGTTATAAGAAATTTTATTATTATTATTATTATTATTGTTATTATCATAGGGAGACAGAGAGAAGAGCCTTTTGATAATTTAGAAGTCAGTAATTCTTTTCAATCATGATCCTTTTCAGTAACCAAAAAAAAAATCTTTGGGCTGTCTCATATTTATGAGCGAGGGGATAAGCCTTTTTCGTTTTCTTTTATTTCTGATACCCACCGTCTCCTCTGATATAGGTTTTAAACACTTGTTCATTCCAGTCTTGGGCATCGACACATTATCTTTCTTACGACAAAATTCTTTTAAAGATATATTAAACCTCATCAAGGATAGGTTTATTTTAAACTTTCCCTAGGGTAAAAATCGGGGTTGTTTTTTACCATGCTAATCATACATATTTTTCTTTCATAAGTGTCTTTAATTTTCTGCATTTCTATATTATCGTTTATCTTATTCCACATTAGCCTAGGTATGATCTTGTCGATAAAGGCACCCCAACACTTATACCGGTAGCTGTAGATTGTTTTACAACAAAGATGTTTCAACGACGAATCGGTATCCCAAGACCTTTGTATATTTGAATCAATCATCTAGCATAAATTTTAATATGTTTTCTCGTTCACCATAGTCACTTACCATTGAGTCTATAAAACGCTGGATACGATAAGTGAGAATCATTACTTTGATTTCATTTTCATGTTCGGCATAAAGAAGTTCCACGTATAGCGGTCTAGATTTATACTGAATTATTAGTAGCATGCGAAATTCGCTTAAGATTATCCATGCACTTTCACAAAAATAGACACGATCTAGTGAATATGGTTTGATATAAAAATTATACAATTCTTCACCTTTCCAGTGTTTGTATTCGTCAGGAAATGTAATTTTCTTGATATTAGACCACTCGTTATTGACCATGTTGAGCAAGGGTTCTAGTGAAGAACAGTCTTTGATAGGAAAACAAAGACTCTTAAAATGTTCCCTTTTCTTATCCATGGTTTTATCAATCACCTTATTTTTCTCTGTTCGATGATACATCTTTTATTCTTTGGCTTTTATATATTAATTTTAAGATTTGCGTCCCCCTCCCCTGTGTATGAATCATGTCTCAATGGGAAATTGAAGGTTTTGGAGATTATATTTTTGGGTTCGATGATATATTTTATTTTTTTGCTTTTGACGATACCTGTAGAGAAAACTGTAAAAAGGAAACCTAAGAAGGTAAGATTTTATATCTATTCATATCTATTGTTTTATTTTCTGCTACTACTGCTGCTATTACTATTACTACTATTATTATCATATTACAGATCATAGCAGGAGCAGAGAATATGTTATCATCATTAACTACTTTTGATGATGATGATGTAATTGCTTCCAATATCACTGCTAAAGCAAACACTATAACCGCTACTCCCGCTGCTGCTAATACCGATACTATCATCGCTACTACTACTTCTGCTGCTGCTGCTATTACTACTACTACTACTACAACTACTAACGCTACCACTTCTACCGTTGCTGTTTCTACTACTATCACCAGTGCCACTAATACTGCTACGAACTCTATCGATTTTACTGATGCTTCTGCTGCCACTCCAATCAATCCCACTGCTGACTCTGCAGAATCCACCACTGTTTCACCTACAACCAGAGACATTGCTATTGGTGTTGATAATACTGCTACTAACGAGGATGATGAGCACGAGGTTAGTGTCCGGTACAGTCTCAACAAACATTATAATAACATTAATTTCCAAGTTTTAAGCCTCGTGTATTATCCTTTTGTTGTATCTCCATCTTCAGGAGGATGTGGTATACATTACAGGAAAGCAAATGTAGCAGCAACGACATCCGAGACGATTAAATCGGACCATAGAATGAAGAACCAGGTGAAGAAAATTTTGTGGACCAACAATAGACCCCAACAAACTAACTTGCTTCATTTGTAATAAGGTAATTGTGCATTATATGTGTATCGTATTCGTGCATGCGGTTATGAGCAACAGAATACGTGTATATGTGATATTCTTCTATCTTTCCGGTCTCTTTATATTTCTTTTCTCTCATTCGTTACTCTCTCTCTCTCTCTTTCTTTTTCTCTTCAGCAATACATTAAATTGAAGAGGCACCTGAAGAACATTCGCAAGATAACGGGAGCAGAGCTCGAGAATGCCCATGGGAAGGCGAGGTCTCAACGCTCGGGTATCTCCCTCCAGAGTTGTAATCTCTGCGGCAAAGGCGTCCGTCACATGAAGTGCCACCTGCTGAACGTGCACAAGTTGATTCCTGGTAGCCATGAATACAGAACGGCTCTCGGTGGGAACGCGGAGCGTCCGCGCAAAATTGCGAAAAAAAGAAGAAGGCGAATCAGGAGAAAGGAGGGTCTGGCCAAAATTCCGGTGTCGGTGCAGGCATGATCGGCTACGAGTCGAGAGGAGGACGACCGTCGACGGAAAAGGCCATGCTGAGAAACATGAGACGGGTGATCGAGATATTGGAGAAGCAATCAATGACCATCATGAGCCTGATCGAATACGGAACGGTCAAAAAGTCGTTATGAGCTCCTCTACCAAGCACTCAAGAAGCGATATAAACATACGAGCATCATCGTAATCCTGGGTCATCTTAAACGCTTCATAGATGGCATTTTCCGAGGCGAATTATCCCCTCTGCGAGTTAAACAACAGAGAACACAACTTCTACTCCAAGCTGTGTCGGAAACGGGGAATCTTGAGAACATGGCCAGGAAGACTGCTGAATATATTACCCACGGTCGACGAGAGGGGACCTCTGATCCAGTACTCAAAACCCCGGGCATATCGTGGACGGCATGATCGGTCGACCCGGAGACACCCTCGACGAGTATAGCGTCGACCTCATCCACGCTGTACTCGCAGGGCCCCCTGATCATCAAGGGGGGCGAGAACGGAGTCGTGAAAAACCTGCTCGTCAGCGAAGTCTTGGAGGCGGTCAGGTAAAACCGACGGTGTCGTCTAAAGGTGAAAAACCACAAGACCTCCTCGCTGTATGGTCCCTACCAGTTTCGGCATTCCCCGTGGAGGGGCACGACATGATCGTGAACTTCGTCCAAAACAGGAGTTGGGAACCGAGTACGTCTTCTCGTCGAAGGGGGGAAAACCCTTTCTCCCTCGCTAACATCCAGCGATTTATGAAGAATTTGTTCCGTCTGTACGGGCTACCGAGACTGAGGATAGCGACTGTCAGAAGTTCTAACCACCCAGGCGCACAAAGAGGGAAATGACCAGATTCAAGAGGCGACAGCCTGCTCCTTAACACAGCATGAAGACCCCCCAAACGTGATTACAAAGCGATGCAGCGCGATCTCGATGCTCTAGACCCCGCAAATCGTCTCTCAAAGATGCTTCAAGATCAACTGCACGGAAAGGAGGACGAACGTCAGGGTGATGACGAAGCGGACGCTGGCGGGATCATCGCCGGTGCTGGTGCTGTTGTTGCTGCTGCTGCTGTTGATACTTCTTCCGCCGATGCGGTTACTGCGGATGATGATACTACAAGCGATGATAACGATATCGTTACATCGAGTGAGTATAGGGATACTGTTCCTAGCGATATTAGCAATGTTAATGTTCCTTTATTATAAATTACGTATGACACGTTATTGTCGTCAACAGTTGTGTTCGCCGGTGCTGGTGCTGTTGTTGCTGCTGCTGCTGTTGATACTTCTTCCGCCGATGCGGTTACTGCGGATGATGATACTACAAACGATGATAACGATATCGTTACATCGAGTGAGTATAGGGATACTGTTCCTAGCGATATTAGCAATGTTAATGTTCCTTTATTATAAATTACGTATGACACGTTATTGTCGTCAACAGTTGTGTTCGCCGGTGCTGGTGCTGTTGTTGCTGCTGCTACTGTTGATACTTCTTCCGCCGATGCGGTTACTGCGGATGATGATACTACAAACGATGATAACGATATCGTTACATCGAGTGAGTATAGGGACACCGTTCCTAGCGATATTAGCAATGTTAATGTTCTTTTATTATAAATTACATATGGCTCATTATGTCGTCAACAGTTATATTATGAACATACACGATTGAATCAAATTCGATAGGACCCCTTTTATTATGAAATCGTCACCTTTCCCTTTTTTAAAACATATCACATTCTAACTATCCGCTGAATTAATTTTCCGTTCTGATTACTGCAAAGATATGGAGGCTGTCGATGATGGGAGAGATGGTGCGAGTAAAAACGAGAAACCGATATGGATGGCGATGATTTAATCCAAATACTAGCAAGGGCAACAATTATGCTTCTCCAGTACCACAAGGATACATCTAGTAAACACACAGTGAAAAGACGCGATGACAGATTTACGCCTCGCTATCTCGCACTGATCAAGAAAGTGTTTCGAGCTAATATAACCAAGAAGAAGAAGCCGAATCTTGCAGTCATAGAAAAGAGACAGGAATTAGAAGACATATACACATATGAAGGTTACGATCCTCAGACAGTAACCAAGAAAATATACGAGTCTATAAGGTCACAAATAAGATTACGGCAGTGATGTAATATTTTTTATTGTTTTTTGTTTATAGAAAATTTACAGGATATATTCATGTATACGAATATTGGTTAATAGAATATTCGCGATTAAAACTCTTTGCTTCTCTTAATCCCATTATATATAACAAAAACAATCTTCAGTATAGCTGCAGCATCCAGTATGACAAATGTTACACGCAGATTTGTTCTATATCGTATATTTCTTTTACCAGATTAGAGCTATAATATACAATTTGGTCATATCTTAAAAATTACACATCTTCTACAGAATACACTCACTTAACAAATATTTATATAATCGTCCATGGTTAAAATATAAAATAAATATACAGGTTGGTTATACATATATTCTAACTCCATATCCAATATACACTTACTTATACATATGAGCATCTACCCGTGATTCTATTTGTCTTTGAAATTATACAGTTTCTCGATAACCGACAGACACGGAAACAGCATCTGTAAAAGTTCACCGCTCTAAATTTATGTGTTGCGATTGCATGCCGTATAATATAGTCGGGAATTCCACAGTCCTTCAGTTTTTTGATAAACATTTGGATCGATTAATGTGTCATATCTTTTACCCCGTACCTAAAAACAGAAAACACGTACGTCATGCAACAATATAGACGTATATACGATCCCAATAGAATCGTTACACGAAAACATTCCATTTTCAATCAACTTACACTATCGATGAAGTTATCATCGACTATAGCCTGGATGTATTCACAGCCCAGGAGCCATTGGGCGTGAACACTTATAGGATCATCATTGTGCTGCCATCCGTATATGTCGATTTGACAGGAGAAACACCTTACAGCATCCAATTCACCTGAAACATATAGATAATAATGAGACTCGTTGATAACACACACACACACATAAATACAAAGCTATACGAAAATGCGCATCTCACCCGTGAAATAAAATCCACTCTCAGCCATACGATTAACATTGCAATATCTATTTGGGAAATTCGTAAAAACAAGAAGCGTTTTTTTGGGTTTTTTTGTACAACGTTCTAGTCCGCTTGGCGTATCGTTTACAATAACGTCTCATCATTTCCGAAATTAATATTTCCTGTTCTCAAGTAACGTTCATAGAAGAGTTTCCGTATATGAAAGGGCACGATTTATAGTGAATATTTTTCATATTCATGTATCCAGATCCCTTTTCGATAAGAGAGGAATAATCTTCCACGTTTATACAAATTCCACAAAAATAGCAAACTAGATCATCTGGGCATTTTCGATAGAATCCCTTCCACGCCAAGCTCTTCGCAAAACCCCCAAAGGGGCCCAATTAATGAACGTTAACAATCGTTCTGATTCGTATCTCAAACTTTTACATTTAACGCTGTACTATTCATGATGCTACTTTTGTGGGCTGGGTTGGATCAGCAGTGAGTGGGCAACTGAGAGATCGATATTACAGATAAAAAGATGTGAATGTATTTATCTCATCGTGCAACACTTTCTTTCTTCCGTGCCCGCTGGTACTGCGCTAACATCGACATCGATTGCACTTTACGACATACGGCGATATGTTATATCTTTGACACTTACGGCATTGAATCATTAAACTCTTGCAGTTATAGACACTCGTTGTTGCCTTTTTGGGTATGTCATAGACAGAGACGGATGACGACATCATCGATGACGAAGGCACTGTTGGCGTAAATGTCTCCGTCCTGTGAGTTCTATTCTTTTTCTTATCAACGGGTAAAGTGTTATAATGCTTCATCGACTTGTCTATTTCAAATATACTCTTACATATATTTGGGGGGACGTCATATTTTACATCATTTGGAACTATGGCAGCTATTGTTTCTTTTGGTGTATTGTAGTTGTTGCTTTTGTTGTTGTTCTTCTTCTTCTTCTTCTTCTTATTATTATTATTATTATTATTATTATTATTATTATTATTATGATTATTATTTTTCTTTTCCTTATAATATCCATTTCTTCTTTACCTGTATCTGTTGCTTCTGTACAGTTTAACGTCGGTATTTGACAATGTTGTTGGTGTCACATGATCAATAGTATTTGTATTTATATTCATTATAACGTAGGTGTTCTCTTCGTCGATATTATGGTATATGTGTTCTTTCTCTTCATTTTCTTCCTCACGGTGATATTGTCTAAACTCCGAACACCCGTCATGTTGATCGAAGGGGACAATACCAGTATTCATAAATCGATAGTACCAGTCGAGTGGTTTGCTCTTCTGGCTTAAACTAGTGTTGGGTAGCATATCGCCTACATCTATGCTGTCGTATATGACACCCAGACATTTCTTGAACTTTTGGTTTTGTATGTCAGTTACATTGAATAGCCACTGTAGGTTGAACAATTTACTCTTTGTATCCTTCTTAGAGTAATTGATTTAGATGCAGATTTGCATAACAGTAGTGCACAACTCGTTTTACTTCTCTTTAACATAAGCCAGACGAATATTTTTCTTCCCTTTTTTGTTTGTATCGTCTTCTATGGTATTTCTTATATTTCTTGAATATCGAAGATATTTCTCTTCAGCTACTAGCGTCTTTGCTGCTTCTTTTACTAATCTTTTAAATTTTTATCTCTGTGTGTGGAGATATTCATAATCGCAATTCCGGCTGCGGTCGGTAAGTGAAAAAGGATAAGTCGTGTGTAATCAAGCATTTCTAGACATCGATGATGTACTCTTTTCAATCAGCCTTAAAGTCATATTTTTGTTCAGATATCTGTCGCGATATAACTTATTAAAATAACACATATTCCACAAGAAATCTATTATATATGGAATATTATCATTCTTACTCTTATCGTTGTCACTATTGTTGTATTTTTTCCTATAGTATCTGTATTCTTCCTCCGTAATATATTTGTGAACAAGACACTTGTCTACCAATTCGTTCTCTATACACCTCATGGTAGATTCACTCCAGCCTTCATTCAAAATACCGTATATTAAAACACCAATTGTGTCCATGAGTATAGGATTGTTTGTATCAGCATCAGCATCGTCGTCACTTGCAGTACACGATGCCAGTTCCATAACATTGTTCACGGTATATGTCTTCTTTTTTGAAAATAACAAATTGTCATGCTCCTGTACTTTTTTATACCGTTAATGACAAATACGCTTGATTCCGTATCTGCAGTATGCGGGGATAACATCTTCCCCAAAAAATAGGAGCTTATAATCAATATAGTCATACATTATTGCAATTAGAGTAGTTTACCTCTCAATATTATAGTTCTGAAAAACTTCAAAGGATATTTCGCAATGTCCTCGATGATATTAGGTAACCGACTCCTGTCATAGGAATCTATATATAAGACAGTTGAAAGAGTATCGTTCGCGTGTGTCCTCGTCCTTTTACTTTCGATGATAACAGTTTTCAGATGACCGCTGCTGTGAGAATATAGCGCCCTTTTTTTTGATACACATACGCCTTTCCGCGTTATAGATATCGCTAGTATTTACAGGTTCTTCGCAATAGCGACGCGATCGTCGTTTCTTTGTATTCTCCCCCTCACGATGGTATTGGTTTTTACAATTTGGTCTGACTTCGACTTTCACTGTAGGGGGAAAAGTAACAGATATTCTGCAGCATTAGATCTCTTCAAATTTACGGTTATTCCCTTTTCCATCAATAATCCCAGTGCACAGTATAACGTTAAACAGAGAGCTTCTTCAGATGCATGGGTTATTATTACGCCATCGTCTCTGTACGACGATTTAATACCGTCTCTGTCAGAAAGATCATGTGTCGATATCGGATAACCGGCTTCTGTCAGTGCGTTCAGTAATCCCACCATGGGTGAATAGTATATCTTTCCCTATCTCTCATTGTCAGGTAATGTTTTCGTTGTCTCATATAGTCATCGTATATCTTTCCGTATTCTCTCATTGTCAGGTAATGTTTTTCGTTGTCTCATATAGTCATCGTTGTTATTTATTCGTAAAATTATATTCACGTTTATCGTGATAAAATTTTTTTTTTTAAACTTAGTATTCTCACCATAGACGAATAGTATATCTTTCCGCCTTCTCTCACTGTCAGGTAATAATATTTATTATCTTGTATATAATCATCGTTGTTATTTATTGCTAAGAGTTTACATACACGTTTATCGCGTGTATATTATACACATATATGTGAAAGGAATGGAATAAAACGATTGAATCCGGTTAAATACGTAAACATACATATGAATATTATTAGGATACAATAGCTCTGCACACATGTTTGATGTCTCTTCTACAGATGGGGCACTTTCAGGGGTACGGCACAGGAAACGCACGTAACCATATGTGAGACGGAAGGAAAACTATAGCTATTTCACTGTCCATGCACACTTTACTGTGCGATCTTCACGCATCCGTTCGAGTTCCTCTTTTAGCTGTTCATCTAAAATGGAAAGATTGATAAATACAAGTGTTAATTTTGATAATAATAAGAATGATAAAACTAACAACAATAACAATAAAAATAAAAATAATGTAACAATATGTTCATCTATAATAGTAAAATTTAAATAATCGATCATAATATAGTTTATACTTACAAGATTTTCCTGACTTGAATTCTTCTTTTTCCTCATATCCCTCCTTTTCTTCATATCCCTCCCTTTTCTTCTTCACTAACCGTGATATGATTTCTTCTACTATTGCAAAATATGGTTTGCTTCAGTTTCGGTATTTTTCGTTCAGACGATGACGATGATGATAACGTTGTATTCAGAGGTGCAGTAGGGAATATAGAAGCCTGTTGTGTATTATCTTTAGCTGTAGATGGAAAAACAGAAGCTGTTTCGTATTATCTCGGATGTAGATGGCAATATAGAAACTTGTTGTTGTTGAGATAATTGTTCAACCTCGGTAGATTCGGATGGAAGCGATGAATACTTGCCCAACCCCATTCCCCATGGTTTCAGACGTGATGGGAATATCGGTGCTTGTTGTTGAAATATCGAAGATGAAATATCAGTCCCCATATGACGGCTCACGCTCTGTACTTTCAGAACGATTATCTGCAAACCCCATTCTCTGTTACGCTCATTCTCTGTAAACATCTTCAAGGCAAGGCTCTATAACGAAATACGGTTCGCCCGGGTTTTTTCAACCCGATCTTTAAGGCAGGCCCTGACTATACAACTAGGATATCCCATTTCCAGTACACGCTTGACGACTCCAAACTCATCAACAGATCCAATTCTTGTTCGGATAAGGATTGCACCCCCGTTGGGCTATTACTGCTACCCGGGAAACAGCTTTATCGATACCCGAATATATAGTACTTGCTGTGCGGGGTACGGTGGATGTTCTTGCTGGACCTAAAAGAAATCATAACAGTGTTAATGTTATAGTAATAGTGATCTAATAATAATGATAATAAAGCAACAATTAATAAAAATATCCAGCAAAATAAGATACAATTAAGAGGTGTATACATACTTCATTGATATAGTCCCTGGCCTTTCGTCAATAAGACAATCTGCATTTAGATACCATCTAGCGTTTTTCCTTCCAAGGTATGTCGCTAGATATCCAATTGCGAAGACCCTTACCGCAGTGGAAACAGCGAACATGATCACTCAGACCTATGAATATAATAACGGTAACTGTTACCTCAAGTGTTTCTTTTGTAAAAATATTTAATGCTTCTTTTGATAGAGAAGACGCAATCAATTCCAGAGATCTTAATAAGCTGATGTTGTTATCAATATTTAACACCTGTAATGAATCTACTATTACCAATATACGTAAACATATATATATAAAAAACGTTGTACCACAGTAGAAAAATCCAGCTTCGGCAAGATCTCGTGCATGCAGACCGAGGATGGGCCATCCTTCGACATAGCTCTTCAATCGGCTGTCTAATGTGAAATCACTTCGTTTCGGTCCAGAATGCTGGTAGAGACCAGTTTCATCCGGAGATCCTCCTTTGAGACGAAACGATAGCAGGGAATAAATCTGGATTGAGCTCACGGGTAAAGAGTTAGATGCAGTGTTCATAAACACTAATCAGCGATAAAAGATACCAAACCACTCACTGCATTCGGGATACGATCCGGCCATATGTCTTGACGAAAATCTGCAAGCGTCGGCCTCAACACGTCTTGATCCGCAATCGTCCAGACTCGCATGTATTAAACCCGGGAACCTGGCTAAGATATTGCCTTGAACAATGGAACATTTCCAGTTGGGCTGACCCCTAATAAAGGGGCAGTGGGGAAAAAGGCGTTCATGTTCTCCTCTTGGCGTGTCAGTTTTTCCCAGGCTCCAACTATCCCTCTGCAGAAGATACACGCACAGTGATCATCTTTCCTGAGATAGTAAAATCCGTCGCCCGCCAATTCTGACGGTTTCAGCCATTCATGAGGCCAGTCGATGAAGGTTCCTAATCGCTTTTCTTCGTATCTTAGACAATCGTAGCTGACGAACGGCATGTTCCTGTATACTTAGGTATCGATGGGGGATATCTCATGTTTTGCTGAACGTGGTTAACCGATATTCTTCCTGCTGCAGAAAACTGTTAGGATGTGATATGTCCATCGTCTTCGGTTACATTGATCTGGCACTGGCTATGAAAACATTTCTTATAGACGAATTAGAGATCTTCTCCCGATGTAACATATGTTTACACTACACTTAAAAATACAGGAACCGGAGGAGGAGAGAGTGAGTCGAGTCGAGTCGAGTCTAAAATCTTTTTATCATCAGTCGGGGTTTATATACTAGGCCATGTTTCTAAATACGTATGTCCGTCGGTCTTGAGCGTTCAACACAACGTTTCGGAATACTTATTATTAGAATTTAACAAAGGACTCTTCCGTTCACATCGATCTTACAATACGTTAGTGATGAAACGTTGACAGATGAGAGGCGTCGAGAAGATAAACTTATAGTTACTTAAAAACTCGACTTGGTATATTAGTATAATATCACCCCTAATATAAAGAGACAGAAATCGGTTTTAAAAATCATCTCAAGCCGACTAATCGCTAAGTTAAAAAAACATATGTGATCTTCCCTTTTAAACCTGAACGGAAACACAACCTCTAAATATAGATCTGATTCTTCCTTCCAAGAATCTTCGGAAACAAAACGATTTTATATCTTCTCGGAATAATTACAGTTCAACAAAACTTTATATTGACTACTCACTTTATAAAAATATTGTAGTGACTATTTGGTTCCCAACGTTTTTATTTTTTCTCTGAAAATACGATTTCGATAATGCAGTTTTTAAGGTGTGTCCTCCATTAAAATATGTCCACTTTTAAATATGTCCACTTTTAAGACATGTCCAGTTTTTAAGGTGTGTCCACTTTTAAAATACGTCCACTTTTAAGACATGTCCAGTTTTTAAGATGTGTCCTCTTTTAAAATATGTCCACTTTTAAGACATGTCCAGTTTTAAGACTGTCCATATTTTAAAACATGCCATTTTTTCAGAAATATCCAACTCTCAAAGTAAGTTTAAACGGCTATTTCCGTGATTATAATAAACACGACTCGATAAAGACGAATCATAAGAATAGAATATGTATTGCTATAGATTCAAGGATCGTGATCAATTTATCGTTTTGATGGGGCAACAGACACATTCTGATACACTATAATGTGATTTTATACAGTACGCATACACACACACACACACACACACACAAAACTATATAAACGTGTGTATTGTGCAGCTACATCATATATCGAACATCAGTCTATACTACACGATTCGTAGAGCAAAATGTCTGATCCAGGGAACATGGACAATGCAACTGATATTGATCGTGATCTTACCCGTATGTGCGAGGAGACACATCGAGCAAATACATTTTGGGGATTGCGATCAATATGTTCTCCATCCAAAAGTGATGGCGAAAGCTGGGTTTTACGAACTAAATAAAAGACTGATTTGCTTCAGATGTGGTTTAAACATCGATATCGATGACATTGGAAAAACTGATGACATCGTGGAAGTTCACCAGACAAAGAGCCCAAGTTGTGTATTCGCACGGAATTTACTTTCGCTTCCGAGATCGAGACTATTGTTGCGTCTGATTTAAAATACGAAACGAAAAGACTAGAAACCTTATAGACTGGCCGTTAGGCGAAGTAATAAAGCCCAAGGATCTTGCCGCCGCTGGCTTTTTTTATTCAAAAAGGAACTTTGAGTGCATTTGGTTCTGTTGCAAGGTGCGCATATCGTTTAAACCGTGTACACGGTACGGTTGCTGTGCTCGACACGTTTCTACGTCTCAATATATAACAGAAAAACATTTAACTAGCGCCTACTGTGATTTTGCAATGGGAAAGGTAACCGGTAATGTACCTATCGTATAAAAAAGATTATAAGTAAGATCATCGGTCATCAAGAAACAGATAACGAAAAAAAAAGCTGTGGTAAAAAACGAAGGAAGAAGCCGTGGAGCTAGGGCGAAAAAGACGGGGGAGATTCACGCGAGTCGGAAAAAGACAGTTCCTCGAGAATCAGTTTCTAGTAACATATTATCGGAGATGGGTATCGAATCGTATTCTGGACCAGAGCACGAAAATTTCGTAACGCCCAAGAAGTCGCAAATACACCTATGACGATTGGCCCCGGGAGATTAATGCTTCCCAAAAGACTGATAGCTGCTGGATTCTTTTTTTCGGGTAAACCCCTTTAGACAAATTAGACAGTCGTGAGGCTTAGTAAATATATAACATTTTTTTTCGGATCGAAGCATCACTATTGATACCAATCTTCCGTTTCAGGGTACGGCGACCACGTAAATTGTTTCCACTGTGGGGTTGGTATCCGCAATTGGGAAAGGGTGATGACCCATGGACACAACACGCTATGTGGAATCCTGAGTGTCATTATGTCGAACCTTAATGGGACAAACATTTATCGATACGGTAAGATATTATGTGCTCCAGATATTCTAATATATTCTTTCTAGCTTGCAATAATGCGGTTATATATATACGAGATGTATATTTTCAATATGTATCATTTGATTATAGAATGTTAATTTTAACCAATTTTTACTTTCAGGCAAAGACGGTCAAGAATGTGCTTTTAGAAAACCATACTCGTGAAAGAACTTATTCTGTAACGGACGAAGATTGGAATGCTGTTATGGGTCTGGATATCACAAAGATTTGCTGATGTCACTCCCTTTCCAGTTGCTGCCCTCAGAGATTGTGTTCGAGAACAGATTCTAGTTCATAAATCCCATTTATTACCAAACATGAAGGTCTTTATTATGTAGAGAGAAATAGTACATACGGTAATATGGATATAACCCTTTGCAAAAAAGATCAGCCGTATGAGCACGGAAAATATTCAAAATTTTCATGCGGTATATTCTGTGATGTATTTTTTGATGGACCTTAAGAGAATATTCATCATGAATCAAGATGTAGATCGGAATGTCTCTATTGATTTATTCAAACCGGATCAGTCATTATTTCTGTTCAGACAACCTTCATATAACCCTGTTGCAACGCCGATGTATCAATATCGATTATCGTTCACTATTCCGCATCCATCTCATAATAGCGATTTTAGATTTCAGCAGGAATATCGTCTAGCATTAGAGCAACTTAATAGAGGGCTACCTGTTCATGTCACAAATTTATATTTTCCCTGAGAGGGATAGCATCTCCCTCTTTGATATATGGAATCACTTGATTCGGCTTTTTATAATAATCAATGACAACAATAGGGGTAGTGGGAGCAGTATTAATAGTAGTAATAATAATAATAGTAGTAGTAATAGTAGTAGTAGTAGTAGTAGTAGTAGTAATAATAATAATAATAATAATAATAATAATAATAATGATGATGATGATGATGATGATGATGATGATGATGATAAAAATTCCTATGATATATTCAGTGTGATTAGGGAACACCACCAACGCCAGGAAGATGAAGAAAGAAGTTTTTGAAATAAAGGTAAGACCCATGTTGTAGAGTAAATTGTGTGTCTTTGAAAAGAAAGTGATGTACATATGTCTTTATTGTTGTTTATATTCTGCACATATAACTTTCTTTATTTACAGAGGCTCCTGACAGTGTAATTGGCGATCGATACTTATGCAAGATTTGCTTGAACTCTTGCGTAAAAACGGTTACTCTTCCCTGTCGTCATATGTCGTGTTGTGGTAATTGTATAGTGACTCAAACAAGTGTCCTATTTTTAGAAAGAAGATTAAATATACTCTTGAACCCTATTTTAAAAAAAAAGAAAGATCTCGCAATATCACTATATGGTATATAAAGATTATGAGAGGTATACATAACACGAGAATAAGAGATTTATTATTGTAGTGTGTTTAGAGAGAAAATAATATCGTGTAACGAAAATACTACTACTATCATTTATCGTTAATATTCCTTTGTAAACATGTAGTTCCCTTGTAATCCTGTAGGCGTTGATTTATTATTCGAATATAAAATAATTCTAGGTGTATAAACATATATATTTCTTTTCAACCTTGCCTAAAACGGTCATATGATCTGTTTACGATACTGTCATGTCGCAAAATATTCCATTACACATCGACGATCAGCAATATCATGTCGATTTTAGTGGTATGACAAGCGAATATAATCGCAGAATGACATTTGGGCACGAGTTGTCCTCATATGTTATTAATCCAAAGATACTTGCAAAGGCTGGTTTTATGAGATGAGGTCTATCGTCTAAACAATACATAGTTTGTATTAACTGTCATCTATATATCGACATAGACACCATCATGCCATGGGACGATATTTTGAAATCCATAAGGATAAGAATCCGCTTTTTCTCCTCGCACGAAAACTACCTCCTCTTCCAAGATCAAAGATCTTTGAAAATCGTTTCGATCCAGCGACTGGATTACCGGCCGATTTAAGATACGAAATAAAGAGATTAGAAACATTCATAGATTGGCCAAACAAAGTGGTACAAGCAAAAGACTTAGCCGCTGCTGGATTTTTCTATACGAGAGACACAACCTGCTGCATCTGTTTTAGCTGTCACAAATACATGAATTTTTCTTACGATAAACCTATCGTTATAAGAGATATGCATTTAAAGAAAAGTCCTAACTGTAAGTTTGCACAGGGTAAGTCAGTAGGCAATATACCCATACGCATGAGTAATATTCTCAATAGTATTGTAAATCAGAAGAGAGTTGCAGTAACATCAGCAACAGCGACAGCGACAGCGACAGTCGACCAGGAAGATTTGATAAAGACTCGATACAAATATGCTGGTCCGTTGCACGATTATTATAAAACGACCCAATCGCGGCTGGAGAGCTTTTTAAATTGGCCTCATCGTCATCGTCAAAAAATAGAGGCGCTACTAGAGGCCGGATTCTATTATCTTGGTAAGTTCACCATTCGCTCTAGATCGAATGAAGTACAAACATAGTACTTATTGGTACGATAAGATCGTTTATATTAACATAGACTATTTATCGTTCGCTTTCAGGGATTAGCGATCACGTTCAATGCTTTCACTGCGGTGCTTGTCTTCGCAACTGGAGGAAGATGACGATCCTTGGAGAGTACACGCCGAGTGGTATCCCGAATGCTATTACGTTCGATTAAAGAAGGGAAAAGAGTTCATCGACAAGGTATACTATACGATCTTATAATTCTAGTTTAAATAGAGATATTCAGCTTTGACCCTCACTGTATATATTCAAGACCGTCACTTATCGACTTATTGATTTTTAAGTAGCATATCAGATAATCTTTATTCGTTAGTGAGATGATTTTTTTATCTATCTTTCTAGGTCAGATTAGAAGTATCTTGTATACCGATGTGGAGACACAGTTCCAGCACCAGCCAAGATACATCGGAACATGATTGGAACATCCTCCTGGGTTTGGACTATACCAAACGCTTGATATTGGTGCAGGGGTTTCCCGTCGTTGCCGTTCGAGATGCGCTCTGCGAGCAAATTCTACAGACCGGCATACCTTTTTCCAGAGAGGTCGACTGTACTTCAGCTGTACGGAAAGAAATCGAATCGTACGAGGAAAAAAATAACAATAAACTATTGACAGCAGAGCGTATTGCAAATTATCGAACAGTGTACGCTGTGATGCGATTTATACAAATGGTTATGGGAAAGAGCTACAATCGTTCCTATCCTACCGGTTTGTATCGAGAATTCGGTTTACCTGTATAAGCAGTCAGCCTTTAACGATAGCGGAAAACCCCAATATCCGATGTTCGTCATGAAATTTCCTTTAATCTTCCGTATCCCGATCACACATATACCGGCTATCATATCGAGAGCGGTATCGCATGACAGTGGACAGACTTAACTCTTACGAAATTACCTCTTTGAATAAGTTCTATTCTAGATCAAGAAAAAGAGCGCATCCCTAACTGCGATATGGGGATATCTGATTCGACAGACAACAACAACAAAAAAGACAAATACGTCAGCCTCTAATGTGGATAGGGGAGACATAACAAATACACTAGATTCAGTAGGAGAAGCAGCAGCAGCAGCAGATGAAAGAAGAACTAGAAGTAGTAGTAGAAGAAGAAGAAGAAGAAGAAGAAGAACTAGAAGTAGAAGAAGAAGATATTGTCGTAAGCGAACTCGAAAATCAGAGTGTAATAGGGATTACAATCGCACCAGTACCAACGATGACACCAGTACCAACTGTACATACGAACGGACGTGATTTAATGTTCCATACACGCTTATATATAATACCAAATGCGAATAGCAGAAGAGTTGTACCCTATCAAAATTTTAACAGTATTACAAGAGGAGAACCTGATATACAACACAGACAGTTCAATAATCGAGACGAAGAAGCCGAATCGAAACTTTCACGATCAATTGGAATAGAAGAAGGTAGTATGGTATAGATAGACTTATTATTGTTTGTCAGATATATAATGAGTATTCGTATATCTTTTTCTATCTACACTATTTCATTTTTTCGTATTTTGTCTGTATTTATATATTCTATACGCATATACAAATATATATACATATGTATATGAAAATGTATATTAATATTTCTCTTCTTTTTGTTATTTCAGGTGAACCAAACAAGAACATCAATAAAGACGAGAGGCATCTCTGTAAGATCTGCATGGATGCCGAAATAGATGTGGTTATTTTTCCCTGTAATCATATGGTGTGTTGTCTGATTTTCTGTTAACCCAGTCAAAGTGTCCCATTTGTCGGCGATCGATTAACCATGTTATTAAACCGATCTTGCTTTGATGCGTATAATATAATATAAATATATTACATTATTATAACGGTTTTTATTATATCCCTTATTTCATCATATAGATATGGTGAGGGACGATATAAAAAAGGAATACTATCAATTATGGATATTATGAAACAACCATTTTTCTCGATATTTTTATTTCGTTATAATCATATATACGCATATAGAAATGTCTATCTCAAGTCATTAGCATGAAACATAGAGAATGCAAAGTTGTTTCCATAAAACACATATTACTATTAATATTAACACACGCACATAACAATCATATGTGAGGACAAAGGTAAGAACATCGCATAATCCTTATACATATGTATTAAAATACCATATATGTTATATTGACCTGGCGGTCAACACTGCTACACTAGAAACACGACAAATAAGAAGATTAATAAGAGTACCATCTAGGTACATAAATATACCATGCACAATAATACGGGGGTAACACTATTTATACGATATCTTACCCTGTTATTGTTTTACAGAACGATTCATTCGATTCAGAGTCTCGGTATGCATTTCGAGCATATTTACCTGTCCCTCTAGGATATTCTTTTTTGCCACCACGTCCCTATACCGATCTTCGAATAGGGCCAGTTGATCATTCAGTTCAGTGTAATATAATCTCGAGTTGTATGCGTCCGGATTAATATGTGGTAAAGTATTATTCCTTAGAAGATCTTTAACGACTACCGAAACGTCTTTATCCTGGAAAAAATAACGAGACAATGCGGTTGTCGATGTTGTGTGCAGATGGTGTAGTATGAGCCTGAGACCAGGGATCCGTTCTGTGATGCGCCGTTAGATGTTACTATACCGTTAGATGTTACTATATTCGCTGCTGTCCTTCTAGTTTTAGAGATATTCAAAACCCCTCTTGTAGTCTCAATCGGTGCTCTGTTCTGCGAGTTAAATACGAAGCCACGGGAGGGTGACGCGGTCTCGCGTTTGGTCTGCGAGTTAAATGCGAAGCCACGGGAGGGTGACGCGGTCTCGCGTTTGGATTCTTGCTGTTTTTCAGATCTCGTGCGATTTCTGAGGACACGGGTGCATGGTTCGATCTCGGTCTCGCAATCGGAACTTTCGTTACATGTATTTTCCTTGCGTTTTCTCTTCTTCGAGTCAGCTAGACCACGGGTAGTTTTTTTTTTTTGTCCTTTTTCCCGTTTGTGTATTATTTCTTGTAGTATTTTTTTTTTGTATTTCCTCTTCGGTGTATCTCCGTTCGGACTTGCTTGATCAACGAAAGTGCGGGTGGATGAAGCGATCTCGCTCTCACATTCTTTGTTGTTGTTGTTGTTTTTCTTCTTCTTCTTCTTCTTCAAGTGTCATTCTATTTAGTGTGTGTTCTGAGATCTGCAAATCGTCGTTTTGCGAAACACCTTCTGTTCCTCGGTTAGGTTAGGTTAGGTTAGGTTAGGTTAGGTTAGGTTAGGGTAGGTTTAGGTTAGGTTAGGTTAGGTTAGGTTGGTTAGGTTAGGGTTTTGGTTTTGGTTAGGTTAGGTTAGGTTAGGGTTTGGGTTTTTGGGTTTTGGTTGGTTAGGTTAGTTTAGGTTAGGTTAGGGTTTGGTTAGGGTTTGGTTTGGTTAGGTTAGGTAGGTTAGGTTAGGTTAGGTTTGGTTAGGTAGGGGGGGTTAGGTTTAGGTTTTGGTTAGGTTAGGTTAGGTTAGGTTTGGTAGGTTAGGTTAGGTTAGGTTAGGTTAGGTTAGGTTAGGTTAGGTTTTTTAGGTTAGGTTAGGTTAGGTTAGGTTAGGTTAGGTTTTGGTTAAGGGTTTGGTTAGGGGGGGGGGTTTTGGTTAGGTTAGGTTAGGTTAGGTTAGGTTTAGGTTAGGTTAGGTTAGGTTAGGTTTGGTTTAGGGTTAGGTTAGGTTAGGTAGGTTTTTAGGTTAGGTTAGGGGTTTGGTTAGGTTGGTTAGGTTAGGTTTTGGTTAGGTTGGTTAGGTGATTGGTTAGGTTAGGTTAGGTTA
Organism: Penaeus monodon; assembly: GCF_015228065.2. NCBI lineage: Eukaryota > Metazoa > Arthropoda > Malacostraca > Decapoda > Penaeidae > Penaeus > Penaeus monodon. The sequence goes on from NC_051391.1 coordinate 58,091,633, forward strand.
GGTTAGGTTAGGTTGGATTAGGGTAGGGATTGGTTAGGTTAGGTTAGGTTAGGTTAGGTTTAAAGGGTTTGGTTAGGTTTTTATCCTTTGGGGGACTGGGCGCACCAAGCGTTGGGTATTCCCTCACCGAACAAGTCACGGGCACGGTTTGGGTCACCTATGACCTTGGCGTTCTTATCCGGTTGAAAACCCGGGATCGCTCCCAGGGGGGTTTGAACCCCAGTCACAGGGTCGCTAGTAAGAGCCTAATGACTGAGCCACGACGACCCGACAAAGGTTGGAGGCTCTCGTTCGACCATGCGCCAGTGTCACCCTGGGTTACTGGTGGGCCTACCCCCGGAGGCACTTATCGCCCACCCCGCGGGCACTCGCGTGACTGGACTCAGACAATCACTGCCACCCCCTTGACCTCCATAGGGACCCTTTTAGTGCCCCTCGTAGAGTAGGGTTCGGTACACCACCACTTGGGGCCCTTTTCATGGGGCTCCTAGGCGTCCAAATGGGTTGGGGTTTATCCTTTGGGGGACTGCCAACCAAGGTGTGGGTATTCCCCCCCGAACCAGCCACGGGGCACGTTTGGGTCACACTTGACCTGGGGTCTATCCGGTTGAAACCTGGGATCGCTTTCCCCGGGGGTTTGAACCCAGTCCACAGGGTCAGCTAGAAGAGCCTAAAGGACTGACCACGACGACCCACAAAAGGTGGGAGGCTCTCGGTCGAGCCATGCTGCCAGTGTCCCCTGGTTTTTCACTGTGGTGGCCTACCCCCGGAGGCACTTATCCGCCCACCCCGCGGCATCGCGTGCCAGGACATCAGGACAATCACTGCCACCCCATTAGGGCCTTCCATAGGGACCCTTTTCCTGGCCCCTCGTAGAGTAGGGTTCAGTACACCCCCCACTTGGGAGCCCCTCTCTTGGGGCTTCACTAGGTCAGTCCAAATGGGTTTGGGTTTTATCCTTTGGGGGACTGTCGCAACCATTAGCCTGTTGGGTAAATATCCCTCACCGGAAACCTTTTGGATCGCTTTTTCC
>NC_051391.1:58110649-58126532 GCF_015228065.2 Penaeus monodon
CCCCCACCCCCTTCCCCTTTTCCTCCCCCCTCCCCCCTCCTTCCTTCCCCCCCCCTTCCCCTCTATTTCCCCACCCTCCTCCCCCTCCCCCTCTAACTTCCTCCTATCACCTCCCCCCCCTCCCCCTCTAACTCCCTCCTATCACCTCCTCCCCCCCTCCCCCTCTAACTCCATCCCATCTCCCCCTCCCCCTCTAACTCCCTCCTATCCTCTATCCCCCTTTCATAACGTCCCCCTTCCCCTCCCCTTTCCCCCTCCCCCCCTCCCTACCCGTACTCTCCCCTTTTCTACATCTTCAGTTACTTCCATCTTCTTTAGCATCTACCTCGCCCCTTCTCGCCTCTCCCTTTTATATCAATTTTCTTTCCTCTTTGTTTTTCTCCTGCTGCTTTATTCCGAAATCTTATCATCCTCATTACAGTCATTCATATAATTACCATCAAGATAATCACTTCTATAACTATCATCATAATCATCACAATCACTGCTATGACAACATCAACAATAACAATAACAATAACATCAACAATAACAATAACAATAACATCAACAATAACAATAACAATAACAATAACATCAACAATAACAACAACAACAACAACAACAACAACAACATCCCCATAGAAGTCTCCCAATCACCCCCCCCCCCCCCCAAGGAATATCATGAACATAATCATCCTTATTAGCAGAGTTACCATCGCAATCACCGTCGCTGTACCGACTCCCAGTCCGCGCCCGACTTTCGGATTCTTTGTCTCCTTGTCTGCGTCCCTCGTCCTGTCCTTTCTGTTTGTGTAAGCTCCTCTGTGGCCGACGCACATACGTACGCACGCACGCACACGCACGTACGCACGCATACACGCACGCACGCGCTATACATACACATACAAATACACATACACATACACACACATAAACACACACACACAATATACATATGTATGTATGTATATATATATATATATATATATATATATATATATATATATATATATATATATATATATATATATAAAATTCCAGGGCCCTTCCAGCAGCCCCCCCACTGCTGCCCTTCGATTCGCCTCCCATCCCCCCACCCCCCTTAGTCCCAAGTCCGCTCCCCGCAGCCCCCGCCGAGGAAGCACTGCATCCGCTAATTTGCATAGCCTCTCCACCTCTATGATCCTAAATCAATGGAATTAAACCTCGCTACAAATTACTCCTTTGTCTCGGAGCGCAGATCGTCGACGTCCGGCTGTAGGGGAGGCTCCACGAAGGCTCCGCGTGGGGAAGGCGACCATAAGAGCCTCGCGTGATTAGCACTGTCATCGGCCGGGTAATCTGTTACGCTGTCTGCTCACGGAAGGCCTCGGTGCCACAACATGCTAAGTCCCGCCGCACCGACACGGGAAAACACGCCTTATGGACGGCCGGCATAAGGGTCGCCGCCCGCTCATGAAAAACCTCCGGAGACTGGAGTCGCTCGCCCGCGTACTCCCCCGCTGAACAGTAGCTGGCACCTGTATGTTCATTCATGTAATTAAAGCATATTCCATTAATCTCTCGAGATGTACGTCAGTTTATATCATCGGAAGAATAGCATGATGATCGGCCATTATTCCTAAGTGTCATTAACCGCAGAGAAACAATGTATGGCTAACAATTAAACCAAATATCCTCCGTTACAGCGACTCGGGGGGGACCTCGCCATCGCTCGACGAAGCTGGTCGTTACCAAGGAGAGCAAAATCAGCGCCGATGATGCTCAAACTAGCGCTAGTAAAAAAAAAAAGGGGGGGGAGGGGGGAGGGAAGATGTACCTAGTCGTCCTTTTAGCACATTACTAAACTTGCCAAAACTAACACTGACGAAGACCGAAGATGCGAATGAAATCGGTCTAAATGTAGACGATTAAGCGGAAAAAAGAACTTTGGGAATAGCGGATTCGAAAACACTCTCTTTGCCTCTCTTCTCCCTTCTCTCTCTTCCTCCTCCTCGTTTTATTCATCGCTTTCTTCCTCCTCGTTTTATTCATCGCGTTCTTCCTCCTTCTCCTTTTATTCATCGCGTTCTTCTTCCTTTTTCTTTTCTTCATTGCGTCCTTCCTCCTCCTCTTCATCGCGTTCTCCTCCTCCTTTTCTTCATCGCGTCCTTCCTCCTCCTCCTCTTCCTCCCCGTCGCGACCTCCTCTCCCTAACCCGACCGGTAACTAGGCACACTACCGTGAGGCCTTGATTGCAGCACTACCTGGAGGTCGACCTCACTATTTACGAGTCGCGCAGCGGCGTCGCCAACAGGGGCTTCAACGGGATATACTAATTCCAGGTTGCGAAGGGGTCCCGCTTAGCTCTTACCCACGCCGTTCGGGTCTCTGGGGCACCAACTCTACGGCCTGATTATATCTACCGCTCAATTAATGGGAACTTGTATACAGCGCGATCTCCGATTTCATTCATTTTTTTTTTCTTAGCATTTTTTTTTTTGGGGGGGAGGGGTAGGGGGCGTAGTTTAGTTCCTCTGAGTATGTGTATTCCTTTGATTATTAATATAATGATGCAATAAACGTGATTATTAATATAATGATGCAATAAATACGTTTCCACTTACTGGACAGACATGCCAACAAGTAGAAACGGTGGTAAAACAAAGAAAGGGAAACGTGAAAATGGCCATAAATCCATCCCGAGCCGATGCGAATATTGGCCAAACGAAAGCCAACAGCAGCAAATTCCCTGAAACGCCACACTCCGCGTCCAGCGTCGTCGCTAAACACTGACTTGAGGCGCTGACAAATTGCCCAAATAATGCGATGTTACACGTTCTCCCTCCGTCATTTCACGGTCTAACACGTGTTACATGAGTCGTGCTCAAGCAATACACTGCGTTATCCAATCTACAATGATCTACTTCCCCCCCGACGGCCTTGGCTTCTTCGACACACTCGCAGCGCCGAGTCCTGGACGTTATGATGTCATTATTTCCCCCCTCCCCTCCCCCTTTTAATCGCCGGTGACGTCACCATAATGAATGGGGTCGTTTTCCACCTCCGCTTCTTCAACGTCGCGCATAAACAAGACGCATCACTCCACGTCCCCGGGCGGCACGACGCGGGGCTCTCCTCTCGCGCAGACCACGCCAGATAGCTTGGCGAATGGGTTTTGCTCAACTCCTGCACCCACTGGTCTCTCCTTCGAGGTCTCTCCTGTCGAGGGAGGCGCACCCCGCCTCTGTTCGTGGTCGTCCTGATGATAGAATCGCATCCTGTATGGGCGCCTCCTTGCCGGCTCCTAAGCACTTACAAGGAAGTCGCATCCTGTGTGAGAACCTCAGGCCTGGAGGACGAAATCCCACCGGGTTTATGGGGCGCTCGCCTTCGTCTGATTATCCCGATTCAAGCCCGGGATCTCTCTCTCGCCAGAGTAATGTCTCTATCCCGCATTCACACCCTTTACATTCCGAGCGCCCCGAACCGAAATCTACCTCATTACGAGCTCGTTAAAAGGGGGCTCCGTTATCAGAGGGATAAATTGCTCGCATGATCCAACTGACGCGGGAACATAAGCTTTGTAAAAGGGGCCTAAAGTGCTATCGATATAACAAGCAGTCCGAGTTGTTCGCTTAATTTAGCCTCGAGAAAAGTAAATACCGTCTGAAGCTACACCGGTTATTCCATTTCGCGAAGAAGCTTGAGTGGCCTAGAGGCATCGCATACCCGCCGTCCAAGCATCTCCCTGCCATACCCATCCATGCCCTGCCACCATATATACCTGTACTTTCCGCTCGCCGTAACGAGCTGTCAGCACGCACTGCAATGCCACTTGATAAAGTAACCCAACAGGATTTTTTTTTTTCGTTTCGTAAATGATTTCCAACTTTTTTTTTTCTCTCTCTCCCCTTCATTCCCGGCCGCCCCCTGCCTTCCATCTACCGGTTCCATCGTGGCCTCCCTGCCTTCCATCTACCGGTTCTCTCCCTACTTTCCACTGGGCAGTCGGCCCCCTGCCTTCCACACGCCACTTAACCCCCTCCTCCCTATACAGGTCGTCTACAGTCTTCATCTTTTAACCAACCTTCGAACATCCTCCCCCCCCCCTCACCCATGCCAGGCATCTCCCTTCCCCCCCCCCTACCCCTCACCGCGCCTTGTCCTCCACCCTGCCGTTCCCTCGCTGCCCCCTACATTCTATACCCCTCCCTCCTCCCCTCCCCTCCCCGCTGTCCCTCCCTCTCTTCCCTCCTCCACCTTTCAACCGCGCCCTCCACTCCACCCGCCCCCCCCTCCCCCCTCTTCCACCCCGAGGTTAACCATATACAATTTGATTCATCTCATCATCTATTACGAACACATTCAATCGATCGCCCTCCGGCCGCGTCTCTGAAGCCCCTTCCACCCACCGTGGCAAAGGCGGTCCCGTCCCCGAGGCCCCTAAGCCCTACATCTTCCTGTTGCTCCCTCCCTTCCCCCCCCCTTCGCTTCCCTTCTCTTCCCTCACCTCCCATTCCCTCCCCTCCCCTCCCATTCCCTTCTCCTTCAACCACTCCCATTCCCTTTCTCCTCCTCCCCTTCCCCCCTCCCCTTCCCCTCCGCGCCCCCCTCCCGCGCCCCGGCCAAGGCTTCCAGCGCCAGAGGAGCGACTACTTGGGGATGAGTTTTGGCAGATGAGATGACAAGGAACATCCAGTCCTCTTCGGGGGTCGCGGAGGGTAGGACTTCCCCGTCCCAGCCCTCGCCCCCCCCCCCGTCCCAGCCCCCCTTCGTCCCAGCCTTTGCCCCCATCAGGCCCAGCCCTCGCCCCCCCCCCAGTCCCAGCCCTCGCCCCCCCCCCCCACCCCTCATGCGGACACGGCGCTCTCGCCATCTCGCCTGGGGATGGCAGGGAAGAGGGGAGGGGGATGGGGGAGAGGGAGGGGGAGGGGGAGAGGAAGGGAAAGGGGGAGAGGGAGAGGGAAGAGGAAAGGGAAAGGAGGAGGGGAGAAAAGGGAAGGGGAAAGGGGAAGGAAAGGGAAAGGGGGAGAGGGAAAGGAAATGGGGAAATGGGGAGGGAGAGAAGAAGGGTAAAGGGAAACGAGAAGAGAAAAGGGAAGTGGCGTGGAGAAGAGAAAAGGGAAGTGGCGTGGAGAAGAGAAAAGGGAAGTGGCGTGGAGAAGAGAAAAGGGAAGTGGCGTGGAGAAGAAGAGGATAGAGAGAGGGGAAGGGGCAGTAGAGCCATAAATAAAGCAAGAAGAAGGGAAACGAGAAGAGAAAAGGAGAATTGTAGATGCGAGGATGGCCGAAAAATACACACGAAAAAAAAGAGAAAACAAAAAAGAAATAAGAAAAAGAAAGAAAAGAAAAAAGAAAAAAAAGAAAAAAAAAGAAAAAAAGAAAGAAAGAAAAGAAAAGAAAGAAAGAAAGAAAAAAAAACACACGGAGATCCCGGAAGGAAGGGGAAGGAGGAGGGGGGGGGTGAAGGAAGGGGAGAGGAGGCAAGGGTCGAGGAAGGACTACGGATAGAGGAGATAGAGGGAATAGAAAGAGCTTGAGAGAGAGAGAGAGAGAGAGAGAGAGAGAGAGAGAGAGAGAGAGAGAGAGAGAGAGAGAGAGAGAGAGAGAGAGAGAGAGAGAGAGAGAGAGGAGAGAGAGAGAGAAAAGAGAGAGAGAGAGAGCGAGAGAGAGAGAGAGAGAGTAGGGGCGGGGGGAGGGGGTAAGGAAGGAGAGAACAGGCAAGGGGCGAGAAAGGTCTGCGAATAGAGGAGACAAGGGAAATGGAAAGAGAACTAGAGAGCCTGAGAAAAAGAAGGCGGGGGGGGGGGGGAAAACAAAGATGGAAAGAAAGCGAATAAAGAAGAAAAGAGCAATGAAAAGGAGAATTAACGAGCAAGATAACAGGGGGAAAGGAAGAAAAGGGAAGAAGGAAAAATAGATAAAGAGCCAGAGAGGGAAAAGAAGACGGAAGGGATGAAATAGAAACGAAGCCTAAAGAGAATAATCGCGAATCAAAGAGAAGAAGGAAAACAGAAAACTACAGAGAACGATAACGAATGAAGAAGAAGAAAAAGAAAACTACAGACGGAAGGATAACGAATGAAGAAGAAGAAGAAAAAGAAAACTACCGACGGAAAGATAGCGAATGAAGAAGGAGAAGAGAAGAAGAAGAAGAAGATAACTACCGACAGAAAGATAGCGAATAAAGGAGGAGAAGAAGAAGATAAAAGAGAGAACCACTGAGGAAGTCGCAGCCCGGGGACCTTGACGCCGAAGGAAGCTCGGCCATGATTTACAGCCATGAGGAATCAATGGCGCTTTGGGAGGGGGGAAGGGGGAGAGGGGGAGGGGGAGGGAGAGGGGAGAAGGGGGAGAGGGGGGAAGGGAGAAGGGTGAAGGGGAAGGAAGGGGAGGGGGAGGGAGGAAGGGGTGAAGGGGGAGGGAGAGGGAGGAAGGGGGAGGGGTGAAGGGGGAAGGGGGAAGGAGGAAGGGGAAGAGGGAGGGGTGAAGGGGATGAAGGAAGGGAGAGGGAGGAAGGGGGAGGGGGGGGGGAAGGGGGATGGGGAGCGTGAAAAGTGTGTGTTAGCGATGGCTTTTAATAAAGTGTCTGGACGGAGGGAGACGATAAAGGGACAGAGGGGCATAACAGAGGGAGAATGGGAGCGGCGAAAAAGCGTCGTTCCTGCGGCCGTCATCAGCGCCTGGGATGGCAAGTTCTCGATTTCGGACACGTTGGAAAAGGAGGAGGAGGAGGAGGAGGAGGAGGAGGAGGAGGAGGAGGAGAAGAAGAAGAAGAAGAAGAAGGAGAAGAAGAAGAAAACGGGGGGGGGAGGAGAACCGTTCGTTTCGTTTCGGAAATGAATCGTAAAACTCGAAAACTGCGTCGAAATAAACTGCTTTCATCGTCGCCTCGCCTCGCCAGCCGCTCGAGAAGACGCCCCCCCCCCCCGCCCCCCCCCCCCCCCCCCCAACGCACGTAATCGATTCTCAATAAAACGAAATTCATTAATATTAATCGCAGACGCACCGACAGACAACTATCAGCCTCACTGCCGCTTTCCGTCCTCCAAACTAAACAGTGCCTCTCTACACCAGTCTCCAAAACCGGCCTTCGCAACACCACGTTCTCCATCCCCAGCATCCTCACCATCACCACCATCCTCACCATCACCATCCTCACCCTCTCCAGCATCATCCCCATCGCCTCCATCCCCAGCATCCTCACCATCACCACCATCCTCACCATCACCATCCTCACCGTCTCCAGCATCATCCCCATCGCCTCCATCCCCAGCATCCTCACCATCACCATCCTCGCCGTCTCCAGCATCCTCCCCGCCATCCCCCGCGCCGACGCACCAGCATCCTCCCCGCCATCCCCCGCGCCGACGCACCAGCAGCGCCGCACCGCCCTGGGCCAGGTCATCCCAAGGTCACCTCGGCGCTGGCTCCTGACCCCCCACGGCTAGCCAGGGGGTCGGATGCGGTGCCCGACGGGGGGTAGAAGCGGCCACCACCAGTTAAGAAGAGGGGGGGGGGAGGGGGGAGGGAGAGGGGGAAGGAGAGGGGGAGGGAGAGGGGGAAAGGGGAGGGGGAGGGGGGAGAGGGGGAGGGGGAAGGGAGGGGGAAGGGAGGGGGAAGGGAGGGGGGGAAGGAGAGGGGGAAGGGAGAGGGGGAAGGAGAGGTGGGGAAGGGGGCGTGGGGACAGAGGGAGGGGCGTAGGGAACGGCGAGAGGGGAAGGGGCGTGATGACGTAAGGGGGCGGGGGCGTGGTGACAGAAAGGGGGAGGAGTGTGGGAAAGAGAATGGGAACGGGGGGAGTGGGCAAAGGGGGGAGGGTCACACGCCCCCATGTGTCGCTGCTACAACCCACCTCATCCCCCTTTTTAGGCTTAGCAATAACCCGCCTTTAAAATCTAGGGTAAAATATGTTTTGAGAATGCCGTTGGAATATACAGCCTGTTTATCCGGCGTGGATATATCACGCCGCCAGTGTATATAATAATTTATATAAAATTAATATTATTATATATAAATATATAAAACATACATAATTAAAATTAAAATATAATAATAAAATATAAAATATAAACATATATATAAAATTAAGTTAATGAAATATATATTATATATATATAATATAATATATATATATATGAATGTATGAGTATGTATGATGTATTAATAATATATATATATATAAAATTATTAATATATAAAAATAATTTTTTTTAATTTAATTTATATTTATAATAATAAAATTTTATATATATATATATGTAGTATATATCCAACGAAATTCCATAATTCCCTTCTGTCACAACTAAAATAGTTATGGTCCCCGTTTGTCACGGAATACGAAGGGGTTTGGGGCATTTTTTAATACGCATTATGCTAAGGTTTCAGTGTCCCCGTCGTTAATGTGACCATGGGCCCCGGGCGAATATGAGGCGTGCCGGTGCCTTTTTTTTCATCATGGTCCGGTTTACTCTGCATCAATGCCCGGCCCAGGAGGGTGGGGGGCCCAGGGCGGTGTGGGGGAGGGGAAAAGGGGGAGGGGGAAAGGGGGGAAGGGGAAGGGGAGAGGGTTGAGATGTGCAGGGGAGGGGGAGGGGGGAGGTGTAGAGGAAGAGAAGGGAAGGGGCGATGTGCAGGGGGGGAGGGGGAAAGGAGGGGAAGGGGGATAGGGGGAAGGGAGGGGAAGGGGGGTAGGGGTAACATTTCAGTGGTATCTGAACAGGAGCAATTTTATAAAAGCCTGCACCTTATGCTTGACTATGGTAACGAGCAGCAGCCAATTTGGTTTTTGAGTGAAAACAAAGAGGAAATTTACCGGTTTTAATAAAAAAATGCTCTCTCCTCCTTTTTCTCTCTCTCTCTCTCTCTCTCTCTCTCTCTCTCTCTCTCTCTCTCCCTCTCTCTCTCAAATTAATGACAATAACACAGCCAAACACGAACATACGAAGATCTATCTCATATATCTACGAAATCTGTGCGTGAGTTCGTGCGTGCGTGTGTGTGTGTGTGCGTGCGTGCGTTCGTGCGTCCGCTTCCCCGCACCGCCGGGCCCAACGCGATTCCGGAGCGACCCCGACGGCCTTTTCTCTCCGGTTCGCCGTCGGGATTTTCCCGGGCGCGACGGGGCGGCGAAAGGTCCCAGAAAAAATCCCCTGAACGAGTCCACGAAATAAATTTTAAAAAGAGCCCCTCAGAGTCCCCAATTAAAAAGCCCCCCCAAAGTTCACTAAATAGCCCCACACAAGAGTCCCTCTAAATAGCCCCACACAAGAGTCCCACTAAATAGCCCACACAAGAGTCCCTCTAAATAGCCCCACTAAATAGCCCCACACAAGAGTCCCTCTAAATAGCCCCACACAAGAGTCCCTCTAAATAGCCCCACACAAGAGTCCCAATAAATAGCCACACCCAAGAGTCCCACTAAATAGCCCCACCAATTTCCCATAAATGCCCCACACAAGAGTCCCACTAAATAGCCCCACACAAGAGTCCCTCTAAATAGCCCCACACAAGAGTCCCACTAAATAGCCACACCCAAGAGTCCCTCTAAATAGCCCCAAAAAGAGTCCCCCTAAAAGCCCCACCACAAGAGTCCCCCAAAAAAGCCCCCCACAAGCCCTAAATAGCCCCACACAAGAGTCCAATAAATGCCCCACAAAGAGCCTTAAATAGCCCACAAAAAGAGCCACCAAAAAGCCCACAAAAGCCCCCCCAAAAAGAGTGCCCCGGCCCCCAAAAGGGAACCCAAAAAAAAAGAGCCCATAAATAGCCCCCCCACAAGAGTCCCCTTTAATAGCCCACACAAGAGTCCTCTAAATGCCCCACACAGGGGGCCACTAAAAAGCCCCACAAAAGAGTCCACTAAATAGGCCCCACACAAGAGTCCCTCTAAATAGCCCCACACAAAGTCCCCCCAAATAGCCCCCAAAAAAGCCCGCACAAAAGCGCCCCCGGCCGCAAGGAACCCAAAAAACAAGAGTGCCACTAAATAGCCCCACACAGGGTCCCCCAAAAAGCCCCCCACCCAAAAGTCCACTAAATAGCCCCACAAGCCCTCTAAAAAAGCCCCCCACAAGTCCCCCTAAATAGCCCCAACCCAAAACCCCCTTTCCCCCAAACCCCCAAATGCCCCACACAAAAACCCCTAAATAGCCCCACCCAAGAGTCCCACTAAATAGCCACACCCAAGAGCCCCTAAATAGCCCCCCACAAGAGTCCCTCTAAATAGCCCCACACAAGAGTCCCAATAAAAGCCCCCCACAAGAGTCCCCCCCATAAAAAAATAAAAAACCCCAAAACCCAAAAAAAAAAAAAAAAAAAAAAAAAAAAAAAAAAAAAAAAAAAAAAAAAAAAAAAAAAAAAAAAAAAAAAAAAAAAAAAAAAAAAAAAAAAAAAAAAAAAAAAAAAAGGGAAAAAAAAAAAAAAAGGGGGGAAAAAAAAAAAAAAAAAAAAACCCCCCCGGGGGGGGGCCCCCCCCCCCCAAAAAAAACCCCCCAAAACCCCAAAACCCCAAAAACCCCCGGGGGAAAAAAAAAAAAAACCCCCCCAAAAAACCCCCCAAAATTTAAAAAAAACCCCCAAAAAAAAAAAAACCCCCCTTTTTTTTTCCCCCCCCAAAAAACCCAAAAAAAAACCCCCAAAAAAAAAAACCAAAAAAAAAGCCCCCAAAAAAAAAGGGGCCCAAAAAAAGGGGGCCCCCCAAAAAAAAAAAAATCCCCCCAAAACCCCAAAAAACCCCCAAAAAACCCCCAAAAAAATTTTAAAACCCCAAAAAAAGGTGCCCCAAAAACCCCCAAAAAAAAAAAAAAAATTTTTAAAAAAACCCCCCCAAAAAAAAAAAACCCCCCCCCCGGGGAAAAAAAAAAGGGGGGGCCCCCCCCCCCCCCGGGGTTCCTTTCCCAAAAAAATTTTTTTTTTCCCCCCCCCGGGGGGTTTCCCCAAAAATTTTTTCCCCCCCCAAAAAGGGGGGGGGAAAAACCCAAAAACAAAAAAAGGGGGGGGGGGGGGAAAAGGGGGGGGAAAAAGGGGGGGGGGGGGGCGAAGGGGGAAAAAAAAAAAAAAAAAAAAGAAAAAGGGCCGCCCCACACAAGAGTCCCACCAAATAGCCCCACTAAATAGCCCCGCACAAGAGTCGCCCCGGCCGCAAGGAACCCAAAAAAAACAAGAGTCCCACTAAATAGCCCCACACAAGAGTCCCTCTAAATAGCCCCACACAAGAGTCCCACTAAATAGCCTCACACAAGAGTCCCACTAAATAGCCCCACACAAGAGTCCCTCTAAATAGCCCCACACAAGAGTCCCACTAAATAGCCCCACACAAGAGTCCCTCTAAATAGCCCCACCAAATAGCCCCACACAAAGAGTCCCACCAAATAGCCCCACCAAATAGCCCCGCCCAAGAGTCGCCCCGGCCGCAAGGAACCCAAAAAAACCGACGCCAGATATTTTGTTCCCATCCAACGCGACCTTTAAACAAATTCGCTTTTCGAAAATGCTCACACCTCTTCAGAACTCGAATTTTCCCTTCACCAGCTCTTCCCAGAATCGCCCACAAAAGATTATTTATCCTCCGCCTTCATTAAATCGAGCCTTTTATATATATTTTCCCCCCAAAAAAAACATCCAATTTAATCAGCGTCTGACATCGAGAGAACCACACGCGCGCGCAGCATCACGCGTGGTTTAAGATATATAATAAGATATATATATTATATATATATAATAATATATATATTATATAATATATATATATATAAAATAAAATTATATAAAGGGGAAGAATGAGAGGGAAAAGAAGAGAAAAGGCTAAAAGAGAGAGGAAAGAAAGGAAAAAGAAAAAGAAAGGAAGAGAAAAAAAGGAAAGAAGAGAAGGAAAAAAATGGAAAAAAAGAGAGGAGAGAGAAGGAAATAGGAAGAAAGAAAAAAAAAGAAAGAGAGAAGAAATAAAAGAAGAAGAAGAGAGAGAGGGGAACCAAAAGAAAAAGAAAACGAGAAAAAAAAACGAATGAAAAAATATAAAAAAGAAAGAAATACACATAAATCAAAACAGGGGAAAAACACAGGGGGGGGGGATCCCATCCCACTCAGCCGGACAGAAGAACACGAAAGTCAACAGGGAGTCCCATGAACGAATCTCACGAAAACCCCACAAAAGAGTCCCATTAGTGAGTCCCAAGAAACCCCCACAAGAGTCCATTAGTGGTCGCAAAGATCCCGCCGAAAACCCCCAAAAGAGTCCCATTAGTGAGTAAAAGAGTTCCCCCCCAAAAACCAACAAAAGAGTCCCTAGTGATGAAAAAAAGTTCAAAAAACCCCAACAAAAAGAAATCCATAGGGGGCCCCAAAAGAAGGCCCCAAAAAAAAAGGAATCCCTTAGGAGTGCACAAAAGTGCGAAAACCCACAAAAGAAATCCCATTAGGGTGATCGCACAAAAAAAAGCCCCGAAAACCCAAAAAAGAGTCCCATTAGGGGAAGCGCCAAAAAGAAAACAAAAAAGAGTCAAAACGCAAGAGTCCCCAGGGGTCCATTAGTGATCGCACGAGAGTCCCAGAGAGAAGAGAAAAAGGTCCTACAGTCACGGGTCTGCCCGCGTCGCCTGTGGGTCCCATGGAAGACAAATGGCGAGATCGGACAGGGAAAGAGGTTGAAAGTGTTTTTGGGGCAGGAGAAAAGGGGGGAAAGGGGGGGGAAAGGGGGGAGGGAGGGGGGGGAAGGGGGAGGGGGGGAGGAGGGGGAAAAGGGGGGGGGGGAGGGAGGGGAGGGAAAGGAGGGAGGAGAGGGAGGGGAAGGAGGGAGGAGGACGAGGGAGAGGGAGGGGAAAAAGGAAGGAGGAGAGGGAGGGAAAAAGGGGGGAAAAAAATTTCCAAACAGGGGAAAAACGCGCCGAAAGACAGGCAAACGCCGTATGACAGGCAGCGTCCATGACACTCCCTACCTCGCCAGAAAATGCGGCTACTCTAGCAAAAAAGTGACTGACTCGCCCGGGCATTCGTGCGTCTTTGGGGGGTTCCTTTGATTCATTAGAACGCTGTTTGAAAAGTATTTTTTAGAGGATGACTACGAAAAAATATAAAATAAATAAATGTAAAAATAAATGTAAAAGACATAATAATAATATAAGTATATATGAATAAAAAACAATAATAAATAATATATATTATATATATATATATATATATATATATATATATATATATAATATATTTTTATATATTATATATATATTATTATATAATTATTTATATAAAATATATAAGAAAATTTAAAAAAAAGATAATAATTGTTATGTTGCTTCAAGAGAGGATTGGCGTTTATGAGAAAATCAATTCGTGAATTTCGTCAAGAGCGAAAGAGAGGAAGAGGAAAAAGATAAATGGAGGATGAAAAAGAGAAAACGAATGGAGGATGAAGAAAAAAGAAAAAAAAGAAAAAAAGAGAGAGGAAAAAGAAGAGAAGAGAGCGAAGAGAGTGAGAAGAGAGAGAGAGAGAGAGAGAGAGGGGGGAGAGGAAAAAAGAGAGAGGGAGGAAGGGGAGGGGGAGAAGAGGGAGAGGGAAGGAGAGAGAGAGAGAGAGAGAGAGAGAGAGAGAGAGGGGGAGAGAGAGAGGGAGGAGAGAGAGAGGAGAGAGGGGAGGGAGGGGGGAGGGGAGGGGGGAGAAAGAGAGAGGGGGGGGAGGAGAGAGAGGAGGGAGAGAGAGAGAGGGAGAGAAGAGAGGAGGGAGGAGAGGAGAGAGAGAAAGAGAGAGAAGGGGAGGGAGAGGGAGAGAGAGGAGAGAGGGAGAGGGAGGGGAGGGAGGGGGGAAGGAGAGAGAGAGAGAGAGAGGGGGGAGGAGAGAGAGAGAGAGGAGAGAGAGAGAGAGAGAAGAGAGAGAGAGAGAGAGAGAGAGGGGAGGAGAGAGAGAGGGAGAGAGAGGAGAGAGAGGGAGGAGAGAGAGAGAGAGAGAGGAAAAGAGAGGAAAAGAGAGAGGGGAGGAGAGAAGGGAAAAAGCGAGGGGGGAGAGAGCGAGAGAGAGGAGAAGAAGGGGGGAAAGGGGGGGAAAAAAGAAAGGGAAAAGGAGGGGGGGAGGGGAGGGAAAAGGGGGGAGGAGGGGAAAAAAAGGGCGGGGGGGGGAGGGAGGGGGGAAGGGAAAGGAAGGGGAGGAGGGGGAAGGAGGGGGAGGGCCCCGGGGGGGAGGGAGAGTGAGAGGGGGGAAGGAGGTGAGGCGGAAGAGGGGAGGGGGGGGGGAAAAAAATTGAAAAATGAGGGCCCGTGGCCCTTTTGGAGGGGAAAGGCCGGGGGAAAAAAGGGGGGGGGGGGAGGAAGGGGGGGGAAGGGGGGATGAGGGGGGGTAAGGGGGCTTTGGGGGGGGGGGAGGAAAAGGGGGGGAAAGGGGGGGAAGAAAAGGGAAGGAAGGGAAGGGGGGGGGGGAGGGGAAAAGGGGAAGGGGGGGGGAAGGGGGGGAGAGGAGGAAGGAAAAAGGGAAAGAGAACGAGGTTTTTAGGGAAGGGAAGGGAAGGGGGGAAAAAGGGGGGGAAGGTGGATAGGCAGGAGGGAAGGGAACCGGATAGATGAATGAGTTGATGGGATAGAATACGAGAAAAAAAACCCAGACAGGATAACGTATGGCGAGGCAGCGGGATAGACGAAAGGGTGGATAGAGAGGCCGGATAACTCCTCGCAGACGCGTCGAAATCACCAGACGGGAAAAAAAAATTAACAAAGGGAGGAAAATAAATTTTTATAAGACATTTGTAAGTTTTCTAACGTGGTCATAATTTCTTAGAAAAAAAAATATATATATTATTTCATCATTATCTTAGAGCATTATTATTATTATTATTATTATTATTATTATTATTAATTTCTTATGATGTTTTTCTTTTTGTTTAATGTCTAGTTAATGTACATCCATAAATATAAACCGCGAGGAGGAAAGTATATGAAAACGTGGCCCTCAAAAAAAAAAAAAAAAAAAAAAAAAAAAAAAAAAAAAAAAAAAAAAACAAGGCAAAGAAAGATAAAGGAGGGCTTAGGAGAATGAGAAAAAGTAATAAAAAGGAGAACAGTAGAACGGAGAGGAGAAGAAGAGCGAATGAGATTGCTTTTATTCCAACTATTCAAAAAAGGAGCAAAAATATTAATAATAACAGTTCAATGAATAATAATAGTAATAATAATAATAGTAATAATAATAATAATAATAATAATAAAAAGTAAAACAAAATAAAAACAACAAAAACAAAATAATAATAAAAAATAGTGAGTAGTATAATAAAAGTAATGTAATAAAGAATAGAAAAAGTAAAGAATATAATAAAAATAAAAAAAAAATAAATAATAAAACAACAAAACAATTAAAAATAAATAATTAATAAAATAACAATAACAATAATAATAACACGTAATAAATGGAAGGGAAAAAAGTACAAAAAGTAAAAATCCAAAGACGACAACGCCAGAGACGAAGGTGAAACAGCGAGACGACGAGAGAGGGGGGAAACTCCAAAGGGTAAGGGGAAGGAAGGAAGTCACAAAAAACATATAATAGTAATAGTAATAGAACGCCAGAGACGAAGGTGAAACAGCGAGACGACGAGAGGAGAGCTCACAAGAGCGGGCAAGAGCCTCCATGACAGCCTCCAGCTGGCAGGGGAACTAACATCAAATTATTATTGTTCTAAGTGCCATGAGGAAGGTAATGCTGCCATGGCAACATCCCCAATTATCATAAAGCTGTTCAAGGCATGAGTGGTGGACAGCGCCGCTAGAGGAGGAAAATGGAGGGGAAAATACGTGCACCACGGAGATGCGCAAGTTGGATAAAAAAAACGCCCCCACAAACAAGGGGCCCCCCCCCCCCCACCCCCAACGCATGCACACACAAAACAAAAGGGCCCCCCCCCAAAACCCCCCCCCCCTTTTTGCCCCCCCCCCCCCCACA
>NC_051391.1:58129132-58136209 GCF_015228065.2 Penaeus monodon
TTATGACGACTATGCAATCGAGATATAAACAATCACTATATCCGGTTTGAAACCCTTACAAGAGCTCCCGAGCAGTTGTAACTTACAAGGTACTTTACAATGTGTGACGTCACACATGGCGACTATTTTTGTTTCGAGGAGGAGTTACAACATTGTAACTGCTCCGATGTGAGAACCAACATTGTAAACTGTTTGAGTATCCCGCCCCAGGAACATGGAGAAGGAAAAATAACATAAAATCGTTACTCTAGTTACGTCGTAAAAATAACAATAATAGAAATAAAGAAGTAGAAATAAATAAATAAATAAATAAATAAAAGAACTGCGGAACCATAGCACTCAACGCAGCCTGTTTTAGATTTTAAAGCATCGCAGAAATAGACGTATTGTGAATTTAAAACTGAGTGTTGATGTAAGAATAACAGTACATACAAAAGTAAATAGAGTAGTTTTTATTGCGAATTATTATCACTTTCCTTTCTCTTTCTCTTTCCCTCCCTCCCCTCTCTCTCCCACTTTTCCCCGGTCTCTCTCTCTCTCTCTCTTTATTATGTTCATCGCTATATTTCTCCTGTGCTGTTTCAACCTCAGCTTTTATTTTCTTGTTTATCCCTGTCTTTTTTTCTTTGTTTTATTTTATTTATTCATTCCTGTCTTTATTTCTTGACCCGTAATATGAATTGATATTAAGTACAACCTGTAAGGGGAAAAAAGATGCTTGCAAAAAAAGAAAAAAAAAAAAATCATTCATTCGAATTGAATTTTCACGATCAAACTATGTTCTATAATTTTAAAGTATATTTCTATTTCAAAGTACGACAAACCAGAACCATATTTTTTTTATTGTTTACATTCTATAACTGAAAGATATTAAGAAGAGGTAGAAAATATTAATGAAAAAATGAGAAATCACTAGAGAATGTCACGAAAGAAGGAAATCTGCGAGATAAAGAAGGATAGAGAGAGAGAGAGATGATGAATAGAGGGAGGGAGAGGGGAGGAGAGAACACATACATAGACAGGAGTAAACGAAGTGGACAGACAGCCAAGAGAGAGAAAAAACAAAACATTTCTTGGTAGAATATTTGCTCTTACATTTTTTTTACATTTTTCTTCCTTTCTTTTTTCTTCTTCTTTCTCTTGACTTTAGTGTACGCTTGTTTTCTCTAACATTTAAAATATTATTTTGTGACAAGAAACACTTTCCTGAGACTAAATATAATATTTTGATTTGTAAAATTAACGTGTCCTATTAAAGGGAGGAATAAAGGAATATACATATTAAAGAGGTGAATTATATATATATATTATATATATATATAAATATATATAATATATATATATATATATATGTCGTGTGTTTTTATTCATCAGCTCCTTATTAATGCAGCTATTACTTACTTATTAATTAATAATTATGTTTAAAAATAATTATGTTTTTTTATATAACAACGATTACTTATACATATACATACTTTTACATATAATTTTATATATATATTTTTTTATATATCAGCTACTTATTAATAACTAATGCAGGCAAAGATAAGATAAAAAAAAAGAAAAAAAAAAAATACGCCAGAAAATGTCAATTGTTTTTATTTCATTACTATTAGGACAAGGAATACTTTCTAACCCTTACTAAATATGCTGTTTTTGACTAAAACAGAATATGTAATGTCTGACATAAAGATGATATGACATAACTATCGTGTTTATAATCAAGATAATGAAATAAGAAAAATATTACAAACGAATAACAAAAACCGTAACAGAAGAAAAATAGATATAATCACATTTACTATAAAAACACTTAGTATCGCTTACTTCATAAGAACTTTGAGGTAAAATCGGCCATTTAAGCAGATAATAATACATCCGTATTCTTCAAAAATTAAATAAAGAAAAACCTTATTTATATATTATCTTTTTGTATTTGGCGTCTTCACTCGAGTTGGGTGTATTTAAACTCCGATTTGTGGATTGTTCTTCTGATCCGTGTGGCAGCATCGGCAGGGTTTCTGAAGGAAATCTGCGAGATAAAGACGGATAAAGAGAGAGAGATGAAGAATAGAGAGAGGGAGAGAACACATACATAGACGGGAGTAGATGAAGAAAGACAAGCAAGAAGGTAATGATTGGAGAAAGAGAGAGAGCGAGAGAGAGAAACATTGCTTAGTAGAGTACACTTTTTCCCTAATCCTTTTCTTTCTTTCTTTCTCTTATCTTTGGCACATTTTATTGTTTTCTATGACATTAAAATATCCTTTTGTGACAAGAAACATTTCCTAAATGTAAAAAAGAATATTTTTATTCGTAAACTTAACGTGTCTTGCTAAAGGAAGGAATAAAAGAATAAACAAATTAAAGAAATGAATTGGAAAAAAATTATCGTGTATTTTTATACATCAATTTTTCTCTTATACGGTAGGTTCATGTTTGATTAAACAAAATATGTAATGTCTTAAATAAAGATGACATGAAAATGACTGTCGTGTTTAAATGAAGATAATAGGAATAAGAAGAATAACAAACGAATAACAAAAAGGTAACAGAAGGAAAATTGAGATAGAATTACATATCCTTCAAAAAGAGTTAGTAACGTTTCTTTGACAAGAACTTTGAGTTAAACTTGACCATTTCAATTAATGACTCCGTTGGGAAATTTACATTTTCTTTGAACAAATGGTACTTTCGTTTTCTTTGAAATCAGCAATAAAGGCGAAGCTGCTTTGTATGTTATTTTAGGCTGCGTGGCATCTTGACCCGAGTTGGGTGTATAAAACCCCCGATTTCCGGGTCTTGCTTCAGATCCCCGGGGCAGCATCGGTAGCGTGTTGACTCCCAGTCCAGGGCCCGGGATCGAGACCAGAGGAAACCTTCATCGGCGTCGGGAAAAGTTAACAGGGTTTAATGGCACTTGCTCGTGTTTGGGGGTTTTCACGAGTGTTCTCCAAGGAGATAACGTCCCCCTCTCGAAGCCGGATCTCAAAGGTGACTCAGGTCGGCAGCTACACTTAAAGGCAGCAACAGGCCACTCGGTATGGATTGACTCGTGTCCGAACGCTAAGCTGGCACTGGTTGGACCTCCGTAGCTGTTTTGCTTTGTTTTACACTTATATCGCGTTTATCTATTATACCACAAAATTTCTTTGTATGGCAAGAAATTATTTCTTAAGGGTAATAGAAAAATTTGATTCGTAAAAGTAACGTGTCTTATTAAAGGAAGGAATAATGGAATAAACAAATTAAAGAATTTGTTACGAAAAAAATCTATCGTGTGTTTTTATACATGAGCTACTTATTAATGACTAATACAGGCAAAGATACACAAAAGAAAACTCCAGATAAGGTCTATTGTTATTATTTCATTACTATTAAGGCAAAAAAGCACTTCAACCATTAATAGATATGCTGCGTTGACTAAACAAAAAATATAAAGTCTTTAGATAAAGATAATATGACATAACTAATCTACTATAATTAAGATAATAAAAAAAAGAAAAATAATAACAAACGAAAAACAAATAAAAGAAGAAAAAAAATTTGAAAGAAAATGACACATACTATAACCAAGAGTAGTAACGATTGTTTCATAAGAACTTTTTGCTAAAGTTGGACCAATTGCAATTTTAAGTTAAATTTCACTTCTCTAGAATATTTCGACGTAGTAATAGTTGTGTATTTGAGTTTTAAATTTTAATTATGTAACAAGTTAAATTATTTTAATAGTTGAAATATAAGAATATGAGTTTTATGTAGTAATGACAATTGTAATTAAATACAGTACTGAGGGATGACAATTTCCGTTTATATGAATTTTTTAATTTAGGTTACCAATAGCCCTTTTTTTCTACACTAGAAAACAAATCTTAGACATTTTTGACAGGTAAATGACAAAGATAAAATAATGAAATAAAAACAATTGATGTTTTTTTCTTCTTTGTGCATTAGTCAATGATAAGTAAACGATGTATAAAAGTATATATAAAAGTATTTTATATGTATAAGTAGCTGGTGTATATAAAACACAATATTATAAAACATAATTATTAATGAACAAAGTAAATAAAATGATATTAATAAGTAGCTAGAATAAAAACACACGAAAAAATTTTTTTCTTTTTTTAAATCACTTCTTTAATTTTTTTATTCCTTTATCCCTTTCCCCTTTTTAATAAGACACGCAAATTACGAATCAAAATATTTATTTACTCTTTGGAAAACGTTTTTGCACAAAGGATATTTTAAATGGTATGAAGACAAACTAAGAAAAAAATAAAAAAGTTAAAACGCTTGATTGGATAAGACTTGGCATTGATTTTTTTTGAATCGTTGCTTTATCGATTTCTTTAAATAATAGAACATTTGTTCTCTTGAAAATTTTCAATAAAAAGGCTTTGCGATTTACTATTTTGTTGAAACTGCGTGGTGTGTTATGTCCTTACTCTTGATTATTTTTTATTTATAGAATGGAATTGTTTTAAATAGACGATGATTACGATGAAGACTAGAATATCTGAAGGAAGCCAAGAATCTTATTATTATTGAACCAAAATACGGCAAGACGATAAGCATTTCAAAACATATAAAGACTTATCTTTCTTGAAATTCAAAAGTAAAGTAATTTAATTCATGAAAGATTTGGTAATTTCATAATGCAATTGCCCCAATTATAGAAAGCTTTTAGAAACAATCGTTACTGATCATTTATAGTAATTATTTCTCTCTCTATTTTTCTTCAGTTACCTTTTTGTTTTTTGTTTGTTATTATTTTTATTTTAATTAAACTGAAGTTTTAAGCAAAGATAGGTAGGTCATATCATCTTATCTCAGACATTATATTTTTTTTTAATCAACGATCATATTTAGTAATAGAAAGGGCTTTTGCCGTAATATAATGAAATAAGAGCAATAGACATTATTTTTTTGTATCTTTTCCTGTATAGTCATTACTTCATTTACTCCGTCTATGCATATGTTCCCTCCTCCCTCTCCCTCCCTCTATTCTTCATCCCTCTCTCTTTATCTGCGGGTTCCTTTTTATTTCTATTTTTAGTGAAAATTTTGTTTTTTCTTTCATTAAACTTTCGTTATAGAATATATACAATAATAAAATTATGTTGTGGTTTGTCGTATTCCCAATGCAATGTGCTTAAAGTTTAAAAACATATTTGATGTGAAAATGCAGATGATATGATGATTTTTTCCCGAGCGATAATTTATTTAAACAAATTGTGATATTTTTTCGTTTCCTTTCTAATTAATCATTCTGCTGTTGATATTTCTCGTCTTGTATGCAAGAAAGAGCGTAATTTTTTTGAATTTGCTTTTTATCGACTGAGAGTACCGAAAAAAAAAAAAATTATTTTTATAAATAGTATAAAAAAATAAGGAAAAGCCTATGTAGTAATGACATAAGGGAATATCAACTGTTATTAAATTATATTATATATATCAAGAACAATTTAATTTCCTTCATTGCTTGCCTAATTTATTTACTCCGTCTATGAGTGTTCTCTCCCTCTCTCATTTCATTCTCTCTTCTTCTCTCTTTATCCGTCTTTATCTCGCAGAATCCTAAAAAAACCCTGCGATGCTGCCAAACGGACTGAAGAACAATCCACAAAAACGGAGCTTAAATACACAAATCAGTCAAGCCCGCCACGTACATAAAATAATATAGAATAATGTTTTCTTTTTTCCCCAAAAATTTGATGGAAAGAAAAGATGAACTTATTATAAAACATAATTATTATTTAAAATAATTATTAATTAATAAGTAAATAATAGCTGCATAATAAAGAGCTGATAAAAAAAAACACAGATAGATTTTTTTTTTAATTCACCTCTTTAATTTGTTATCCTTTATTCCTACATTTAAAAGACCGTTAATTTTACAAATCAAAATATAATATTTTTGTCTCAGGAAAAAATGTTTTGCCACAAAAGGATATTTTTTAAATGTTATAAAAAAAAGCAAGCATACATCAAAGTCAAGAGAAAGAAGAAGAAGGAAAAAGAAAAAAATGTAAAAAAAAAAAAAAAAAAAAATGTAAGAGCAAAATATTCTACTAAGAAAAAAATTTGTTTTTCTCTCTCTTGGTTGTTGTCCACTCGTTTATCCTGTCTATGTATGTGTTCTCTCCTCCCCTCTTCTCCCTCAATTCTTCATCTTTTTTTTCTATCTTTTTCTCTCTCTCCTTCTATATCCGCAGATTTCCTTCTTTTTGTACATTCTCTAGGATAGATGAAATATATAAAAAACTTAAATATATTTTTAAAAATAAAAGAAAAACAATAGAAGGGTAGTAGTAATGAAAACTGTGATGATACAGATACTGAGGGATGAACAATTACGGTTTATAGAAATGCTTTAATTCAGTTATCAATAGTGTTATTTTTTACATTAGGAAACAAAACAAAAATTAATATATTTAGGTAAATGACCAGACGTCCTTTTGCCATGAAAAGTAACCAAAACTAAGAATGTAACTTTATTCCACGATACATGTTAGTATAAAAAATAAATTTGTTAATTGTAAACAAAACTAAGAAAATAAATAAAAAAATGCTATTCCCGAAACAGCCCGAATGAAAACGATTATAGATATGGTTATTAGTAAACCTGTATTATAAAACAAGCATAAAAATATATTTATGCATTTTTTAAAGGACTAATGGTCTAGAAAGAACTGCCCCTATAACGCAGTAAATTTGATTTTTAAGCTAAAAGATTAAGACTAAAAAATAAATACATATTGTTATTTATTTAGAGGGAAGTTTTTCGGTTTTCAGGTAAATGAGAAGAAACTATTTTAAAGATGTCTCTTCCACAGAATAGTTATTTTTATAAATTTAAGTGATATTAGATAAAAGGAATAAGAATACAAACAAAAACAAAAAGGAAAAAGGGAAAAAAAATACTTAAAATTACACAGAATATAAAAATAAACCTTTTAAAAAAGGCTTTTTTTTTTTTTTTTTTTGGGTTTTTTTTTTTAAAAAAAAGAATTTTGGGAATTTTTTAAAAGGCCAAAAATTTGAAATTTTTTTTTTTTTTTTTTTGAAAAAAAC
>NC_051391.1:58136309-58148123 GCF_015228065.2 Penaeus monodon
AAGAAAAAAAAAAATCATTTGTTCAATGAAAATGTAAATTTCCCAAGGGATCTTATTAATTAATGGTCAATTTAACTCAAAGAAACGTTACTAACTCTTTTTGTAAGATATGTAATTCTATTTCAATTTTCCTTCTGTTACCTTTTTGTTATTCGTTTGTTATTCTTCTTATTCTATTATCTTCATTATAAACACGACAGTCATGTCATGTCATCTTTATTTCAGACATTAAATATTTTTTTAATCAACGCAACATATTTTATAATTGTTAGTATGTGTTCTTTGTCATGATAATAATGAAATAAGAACAAATGACATTATCTAGTTTTGTTTTGTGTATCTTTGCCTGAATTAGTCCTCAGTCATTTTTCCACAATTCATTTCTTTAATTTATTTTTTCTTTTATTCCTTCCTTTAACAAGACGCGATAATTTAATGAATGAAATATTCTATTTACTTTTAGGAAAGTGTTTCTTGCCGCAAAAGGATATTTTTAATGTAATAGAAAACAATAAACATGTGCCAAAGATAAGAGAAAGAAAGAAAGAAAAGGATTAGGGAAAAAGTGTACTCTACTAAGCACTGTTTCATTTTTTTAAGCTAAAATGATTGACTAAACAATGAATACACTATTAATATTCATTTTAGAGTAAGTTGTTCGGTTTTCAGGTAAATGACAAAGATAACTATTTTAAAGATGTCTCTTTCCACATCTTATATATATTGTTTTTATTTCATTACAAAACACCTTCTAACCACTATTAAATATGCTGCTTTCACTAAACGAATATGTAATGTTATAAATAAAGATGATATAAGATGAAGAATAAAAAATTACTAAACGAATAACAAAAAGTAAGGGAAAAGAAAAATACGTAAAATTAAAACATGTAATATA
This sequence comes from Penaeus monodon, assembly GCF_015228065.2. Taxonomy (NCBI): domain Eukaryota; kingdom Metazoa; phylum Arthropoda; class Malacostraca; order Decapoda; family Penaeidae; genus Penaeus; species Penaeus monodon. Next base: position 58,137,208 of record NC_051391.1, read on the forward strand.
AAAGGTAGTAACGCTTGGCTGATAAGTTTTTGGGATAAAGTTGACATTTGATTTTTTTTTTTTTTTTTTTGGGAAAATCCGTTGCTTTTATTCGTTTTCTTAAAATTATAATGACACTTTTGTTCTCTTTGATATTTTGAATAAAGGGTAACCCGATATATATATTATGTTAAACGGCGTCGATTATTATTATTGTTATTATTATTTTTTATACATAATGGAATTGCCAAGGTAGAACATGATTACAATGAAAATTATAAAAAAAAATCTGAAGGAAAGCCCGAAAAGTGGAGTCTATATAGACAAAACTCGGCTTAAGACACCACAATCCTCAATAACATGCAATTTAGCTACCCTTTATTGCAATACTCTATCTACCAAATAATGAGGTGCTTAACTCTTCTATGAATGCTAAAATTCTAATGTATAAATTGTTAATGTAATATTCAAGAGTTGATGCAACGAATTCTTTCTCACATTTAACTCAAAGTTCTTATGAAACAAGCGTTACTAGCTGTTTTTATAGTACATATAATTCTATGTTGTAAAAAGGATGTTTTTCATTCTTAGGTAATTTCTGATTGGTGTTCTATTGTTATTGTATTTTGGGCATGTTGTTAAGATATGGTCTATGGTAAGGGTGGTATTACAGGTTAGGCATTGTGGAGGGTATTTCTTTTCTATGTAGGGAGTGAGGTGGGTTAATCTTGAACTGTTGACCCCAAGGCGGGCCAACACCACCTCCTCCCTTTCTTTTCCTTCCTGTGGGCTGTGTCCCACAGTTCTATGTTCTGTTTGATTTTGTGTGTGAGTTGGAGGTTGGTCCACTCACTTTGCCACAGGAGATGTATTTTTGCTTTTATAAGAGACACAAAACACCTGAGATCTGTACGGACTATGCTAAGGTCCAGATCACCAGTTGACCCGGCTAATTTGTCAGCCTGCTCATTGCCATGGATACCAGAGTGGCCTGGTCCCCAAATTTAGCTTGATTGATTTTTGGCACCATGTAGCTTACGAATGATATTACCCAGAAGTTCATTTTTGGGGGTTTTCTAATGATTTAAGGCTTTAAGTGAACTTAAAGAATCTGAAAAAATTACTATTCTATCGTGGGTCGTCGATAGTGCAAAATCAATGGCTTTATCAATGGCAAAAAGTTCAGCAGTCTGAACTTTAGTTCACATTCAGTCGACCATACACCCGCACCCACACACTCATCTTTCTTGGAGCCGTCGGTATATATATGAAAAAAGGGAGATGTTTAACAAGGATCTCTCTGAGCCTCTGGCGTACCCCCCACCTCCGGCGCCATGGCCTTGGCTGATGGAAGCCAGGTTCCATGACAGAAAAATTGGGGGTTTCCCATGGCGCTATTTTTGGGGACTGAACCAGGGTATCGATGGTAGAGAGATCTATACCGACTTTCTCGACGAGGTCGTGGAGTCTCGTGGCAAGGGCCTAATGCCACTATTGCCATTAGGGTGGCTCGGGTCTCGAGCCACCTTTGCGGCATAGCTCAAGGCTAATGGCCGCGTCTGAGTCGGAGGGGAGGTACTCCGGACTCCACCTCAAGGGACGCTCGATACGAGTGCACTTCAGGGCTCCAAGACACACACGCAAACAGGCATTCTGCCACAGCACCCAATCCTTTCAAACTTGTTCTCGATGCCGAAACCATACACGATTGACCCATAATCTACTTTAGACCTAATCAGGGCTTTATATACCATTAGAAAAGGGACTGTCTATCAGCTCCCATTTACTACCGGGAAATGCACTTTAATAAATTAGTGCTTTTTTGACATTTATTCTTTAACGACCAATGTGGTCTTTCCAATTTAGTCTACTATCAAAAATGTGGGACCTAAAAATTAGCAGAATTTTGAATAGGTATTGGGGGTTTGTCTAGAGTTACCCTGATGTTCGGTTTTTCTCCTACGTGAAAAAATTACCCCAATACTCTTTCGAATGGAAAACTTAAAACCCCACTGGAGGCCCCAGTTATGAATCATATCCAGTGCCAATTAAAATACGATTTGCTGAGAATTCTGCATTATTGCTGGAATGCCATAATGCACAATCATCAGCGTACAGTGAGTATTTAAGATTCCGAGGAGGAGCTGGAAAGGGATGTCATTGATCATACATAAAAAATAATGTTGGTGACAAGACACTTCCTTGTGGGACCCCGTTGCCTGGACAAAAAATGTCCGAAAAAGTGACATTGTCGGAAAATAATTTGACGGGCAAACGTTCTGTCAGAAATGAAATTTTGAATAAAACAAGGCAATTTTTCCACGTAATCCAAAAAGCATAAAGTTTTCTGAGTAGGCCATATCGCCATGTCATGTCGTAGGCTTTTTCTATATCTAAAAATACTGAAATAAAAAAATCTTTTTGGCAAGGCCTCTTGAATAGGGACTGTCCAGCTTTACTAGCTGATCGAGAGTTTGGCGTCCCTTGCGGAAACCGCACTGCTCGTCAACTAGTAAATTACTGGAATTTAGAAAATGCAACAGCCTACTGTTAACAATTCGTTGGAGATGGCAAGTCTGGGATTACCCCCTACTTTCAATATGGGAATGATGTGGGCAAAGTGCCATGAGTTTGGAAAAGTGTGGCTTTTCCCCAAATTTCATTGTACACTTCTAGCAACTTAATCATGTCATCATGATTAAGATGCTTCATCATCTCATATCGAATCTCATCGGGGCCTGGGGATATTCCTCTACAGGCTTCTAGGGCTCGGACAAGCTCATCTATTGTAAGATCTTTATTGTAATCAAAGTCATCTCCTGTGGCAAAGTGAATTGGTTGCAGCTCAGCCTCTTCCTTGGTGGTCAGGAAGGTGGGATGGAATTAGCTGAGCTGCTTGTATGAGAGAAACTGCCTGGGCGAGTGCATTAGCAATGTCTCTAGGCGAGTCTAAATGGTTACCCTCTTCATGATGTTATTAATTTTGAAAGATGTTTTTTTTTATTAATTTTTTAATAGTGGACCAAACCTCTGATGTTTTTGTGTTGCTATTGTATATATATATATATATATATTATATATATATATATATAATATATATATATATATATATAATATATATATATATATATATATATCAAAATATATATATATATATAATAATATATATTATATATATATATTTTATATATATATATATATATATTATAATATATATATATATATATATATAATATATTTTATAATAATATATATATATATATATATATATATATTTATACAATAGCAACACAAAAACATCAGAGGTTTGGTCCACTATTAAAAAAATTTAAAAAGAAAAAAAATCTTTCAAAATTAATAACATCATAGAAGAGGGAAAACCATTTAGGACTCGCCTAGAGACATTTCTAATGCACTCGCCAGGCAGTTCTCTCATACAAGCAGCTCAGCTAATTACCATCCCACCTTCCTGACCACCAAGGAAGAGGTGAGCCCGCAACCAATTCACTTTGCCACAGGAGATGACTTGATTTCAATAAAGATCTTACAATAGATGAGCTTGTCCGAGCCCTAGAAGCCTGTAGAGGAATATCCCCAGGCCCCGATGAGATTCGATATGAGATGATGAAGCATCTTAATCATGATGACATGATTAAGTTGCTAGAAGTGTACAATGAAATTGGGGAAAAACCACACTTTTCCAAACTCATGGCACTTTGCCCACATCATTCCCATATTGAAAGTAGGGGGTAATCCAGACTTGCCATCTCCAACGGGAATTGTTAACAGTAGGCTGGTTGCATTTTTTTAAATTCCATTTAAATTTTCTAGTTGACGAGCCCGTGCGGTTTCCGCAAGGGGACGCCAAAACTCTCGATCAGCTAGTAAAACTGGACAGTCATATTCAAGAGGCAATTGCCAAGAATTTTTTATTTCAGTATTTTTAGATATAGAAAAACCTAGACATGACATGGCGATATGGCCTACTCAGAAAACTTTATGCTTTTGGATTACGTGGAAACTTGCCTTGTTTTATTCAAAATTTTATTTCTGACAGAACGTTTGCTGTCAAAATATTTTCCGACAATGTCACTTTTTCGGACATTTTTGTCCAGGCAAACGGGGTCCCACAAGGAAGTGTCTTGTCACCAACATTATTTCTATGTATGATCAATGACATCTTACCAGCTCCCCTCGGAATCTTAAATACTCACTGTACGCTGATGATTGTGCATTATGGCATTCCAGCAATAATGCAGAATTCTCAGCCAAATCGTATTTCAATTGGCACTGGATATGATTCATAACTGGGGCCCCCAGGGGTTTTAAGTTTTCCATTCGAAAGAGTATTGGGGTAATTTTTTCACGTAGGAGAAAGCCGACATCAGGCTAACTCTAGACAACCACCCAATACCTATTCAAAAAATTTTGCTAAATTTTTAGGGGCTACATTTTGATAGTAGACTAAATTGGAAAGACCACCCTTGGTCAGTTAAAGAATAAATGTCAAAGAGCACTAAATTTTTTAAAGTGCATTTTTCTGTAGTAAATGGGGAGCTGATAGACAGTCTTTGCTAATGGTATATAAAGCCCTGATTAGGTCTAAAGTAGATTATGGGTCATCGTGTATGGTTCGGGATCGAGGGAAAAAGTTTTAAAGGATTGGATGCTGTGCAGAATGCCTGTTTGGTGTGTGTCTTGGAGCCCTGAAGTGCACTCGTATCGAGCGTCTTTAGGTGGAGTCAGGAGTACCTCCCCTCCGACCCCAGACGGGCCCAGTTAGCCTTGAGCTATGCCGCAAAGGTGGCTCGAGACCCGAGCCACCCTAATGGCAATAGTGGCATTAGGCCCTTTGCCACGAGACTCCACGGGCCTCGTCGAGAAAGTCGGTATAGATCTCTCTACCATCGATACCCTGGTTCAGTTAAAACATAGCGCCATGGGAAACCCCCAATTTTTCTGTCATGGAAGCCTGGCTTCCATCAGCAAGGCCATGGCGCCGGAGGTGGAGGTTTCGCCAGAGGTTCAGAGAGATCCTTGTTAAACATCTCCCTTTTTTCATATATATACCGACGGCTCCAAGAAAGATGAGTGTGTGGGTGCGGGTGTATGGTCGACTGAATGTGAACTAAAGTTCAGACTGCTGAACTTTTTGCCATTGATAAAGCCATTGATTTTGCACTATCGACGACCCACGATAGAATAGTAATTTTTTCAGATTCCTTAAGTTCACTTAAAGCCATTAAATCATTAGAAACCCAAAAATGAACTTCTGGGTAATATCATTCGTAAGCTACATGGTGCCAATAAATCAATCAAGCTATATGGGTACCAGGCCACTCTGGTATCCATGGCAATGAGCAGGCTGACAAATTAGCCGGGTCAACTGGTGATCTGGACCTTAGCATAGTCCGTACAGATCTCAGGTGTTTTGTGTCTCTTATAAAAGCAAAAATACATCTCCTGTGGCAAAGTGAGGGGGACCAACCCCCAAAACTCACACACACAAAATCAAAAAACAAAATAAAAACTGTGGGGACACAGCCCACAGGAAGGAGAGAAGGGAGGAGGTGGTGTTGGCCCGCCTTAGGGTCAACAGTTCAAGATTAACCCACCTCACTCCCTACATAGAAAAGAAATACCTCCACAAATGCCAACCTGAAATACCACCCTTACCATAGACCATATCTTAACAACATGCCCAAAATACAATAACAAAAAGAACACCAATCAGAAATTACCTAAGAATGAAAAACATCCTTTTTACAACATAGAATTATATGTACTATAAAAACAGCTAGTAACGCTTGTTTCATAAGAACTTTGAGTTAAATGTGAGAAAGAATTCGTTTGCATCAACTCTTGAATATACTTTAAAAAATTTATACATTAGAATTTTAGCATTCATAGAAGAGTTAAGCACCTCATTATTTGGTAGATAGAGTATTGCAATAAAGGGTAGCTAAATTGCATGTTATTGAGGATTGTGGTGTCTTAAGCCGAGTTTTGTCTATATAGACTCCACTTTTCGGGCTTTCCTTCAGATTTTTTTTTATAATTTTCATTGTAATCATGTTCTACCTTGGCAATTCCATTATGTATAAAAAATAATAATAACAATAATAATAATCGACGCCGTTTAACATAATATATATATCGGGTTACCCTTTATTCAAAATATCAAAGAGAACAAAAGTGTCATTATATTTTAAGAAAACGAATAAAAGCAACGGATTCCAAAAAAAAAAAAAAAAAAAATCAAATGTCAACTTTATCCCAAATCTTATCAGCCAAGCGTTACTACTTTTATATTACATGTGTAATTTTACGTATTTTTCTTCCGTTACTTTTTGTTATTCGTTTAGTAATTCTTATTCTATCATCTTATATCATCTTTATTTATAACATTACATATTCTGTTTAGTGAAAGCAGCATATTTAATAGTGGTTAGAAGGTGTTTTGTAATGAAATAAAAACAATATATATAAGATGTGGAAAGAGACATCTTTAAAATAGTTATCTTTGTCATTTACCTGAAAACCGAACAACTTACTCTAAAATGAAAAATTAATAGTTTTATTCATTGTTTAGTTCAATCATTTTAGCTTAAAAAAATGAAACAGTGCTTAGTAGAGTAACACTTTTTCCCTAATCCTTTTCTTTCTTTTCTTTCTCTATCTTTGGCACATGTTTATTGTTTTTTATTACATTAAAAAATATCCTTTTGCGGCAAGAAAACACTTTCCTAAAAGTAAATAGAATATTTCATTCATTAAATTATCGCGTCTTGTTAAAGGAAGGAATAAAAGAAAAAATAAATTAAAGAAATGAATTGTGGAAAAATGACTGAGGACTAATTCAGGCAAAGATACACAAAACAAAACTAGATAATGTCATTTGTTCTTATTTCATTATTATCATGACAAAGAACACATACTAACAATTATAAAATATGTTGCGTTGATTAAAAAAATATTTAATGTCTGAAATAAAGATGACATGACATGACTGTCGTGTTTATAATGAAGATAATAGAATAAGAAGAATAACAAACGAATAACAAAAAGGTAACAGAAGGAAAATTGAAATAGAATTACATATCTTACAAAAAGAGTTAGTAACGTTTCTTTGAGTTAAACTTGACCATTTCAATTAATAAGAGTCCGTTGGGAAATTTACATTTTCATTGAACAAATGATACTTTCGTTTTCTTTGAAATCAGCATTAAAGGGGAAGCTGATTTGTATATTCTTTTAGGCTGCGTGGCATCTTGACCCGAGTTGGGTGTATAAAGACCCCGATTATCGAAAAGTTCTTATGAAACAATCGTTACTAGCTCTTGTTATAGTATGTGTACTTTTCTTTCTATTTTTTTCTTCTTTTACCTTTTTGTTATTCGTTTGTTATTATTTTTCTTATTTTATTATCTTAATTGTAAGTACGATAATTATGTCATATTATCTTTATCTCAGACATTTATATTGTGTTTAGTCAACGCAGCATATCTATTAATGGTTAGAAAGTGCTTTTTTGCCTTAATAGTAATGAAATAACAATAGACCTTATCTGGAGTTTTCTTTTGTGTATCTTTGCCTGTATTAGTCATTAATAAGTAGCTGATGTATAAAAACACACGATAGATTTTTTTCGTAACAATTCTTTAATTTGTTTATTCCATTATTCCTTCCTTTAATAAGACACGTTACTTTTACGAATCAAATTTTTCTATTACCCTTAAGAAATAATTTCTTGCCACAAAAGAAATTTTGTGGTATAATAGATAAACGATATAAGTAAAACAAAGCAAAACAGCTACGGAGGTCCAACCAGTGCCAGCTTAGCGTTCGGACACGAGTCAATCCATACCGAGTGGCCTGTTGCTGCCTTTAAGTGTAGCTGCCGACCTGAGTCACCTTTGAGATCCGGCTTCGAGAGGGGGACGTTATCTCCTTGGAGAACACTCGTGAACCGCCAAACACGAGCAAGTGCCATTAAACACCTGTTAACTTTTCCCGACGCCGATGAAGGTTTCCTCTGGTCTCGATCCTGGGCCCTGGACGTGGGAGTCAGACACGCTACCGATGCTGCCACAGGGATCTGAAGGAAGAACCGGAAATCGGGGTTTTTATACACCCAACTCGGGTCAAGATGCCACGCAGCCTAAAATAACATACAAAGCAGCTTCGCCTTTATTGCTGATTTCAAAGAAAACGAAAGTACCATTTGTTCAAAGAAAATGTAAATTCCCCAACGGAGTCTTATTAATTGAAATGGTCAAGTTTAACTCAAAGTTCTTGTCAAAGAAACGTTACTAACTCTTTTTGAAGGATATGTAATTCTATCTCAATTTTCCTTCTGTTACCTTTTTGTTATTCGTTTGTTATTCTTCTTATTCTATTATATTCATTATAAACACGACAGTCATGTCATGTCATCTTTATTTAAGACATTACATATTTTGTTTAATCAAACATGAACCTACCGTATAAGAGAAAAATTGATGTATAAAAATACACGATAATTTTTTTCCAATTCATTTCTTTAATTTGTTTATTCTTTTATTCCTTCCTTTAGCAAGACACGTTAAGTTTACGAATAAAAATATTCTTTTTACATTTAGGAAAGTGTTTCTTGTCACAAAAGGATATTTTAAATGTCATAGAAAACAACAAACGTGTGCCAAAGATAAGAGAAAGAAAGAAAGAAAAGGATTTCAGTGAAATCTACTAAGCAATGTTTCTCTCTCTCTCTCTCTCTCTTTCTCCAAATCAATTACCTTCATTGCTTGTCTACTTCATCTACTCCCGTCTATGTATGTGTTCTCTCCCTCTCTCTATTCTTCATCTCTCTCTCTTTATCCGTCTTTATCTCGCAGATATCCTTCAGAAACCCTGCCGATGCTGCCACACGGATCTGAAGAACAATCCACAAATCGGAGTTTAAATACACCCAACTCGAGTGAAGACGCCAAGTACATAAAGATAATATATAAATAAGGTTTTTCTTTATTTAATTTTTGAAGAATACGGATGTATTATTATCTGCTTAAATGGCCGATTTTACCTCAAAGTTCTTATGAAGTAAGCGATACTAAGTCTTTTTATAGTAAATGTGATTATATCTATTTTTCTTCTGTTACGGTTTTTGTTATTCGTTTGTAATATTTTTCTTATTTCATTATCTTGATTATAAACACGATAGTTATGTCATATCATCTTTATGTCAGACATTACATATTTTGTTTTAGTCAAAGCAGCATATTTAGTAAGGGTTAGAAAGTATTCTATATCCTAACAGCAATGAAATAAAAACAATTGACATTTTCTGGCGTATTTTTTTTTCTTTTTTTTTATCTTATCTTTGCCTGCATTAGTTATTAATAAGTAGCTGATATATAAAAAAGTATATATATAAAATTATATGTAAAAGTATGTATATGTATAAGTAAGTCGTTGTTATATAAAAAAAAACATAATTATTATTAAACATAATTATTAATTAATAAGTAAGTAATAGCTGCATTAATAAGGAGCTGATGAATAAAAACACACGACATATTATATATATATATATATATATATATATATATATATATATATATATATATATAATTCACCTCTTTAATATGTTTATTCCTTTATTCCTCCCTTTAATAGGGCACGTTAATTTTACAAATCAAAATATTATATTTAGTCTCAGGAAAGTGTTTCTTGTCACAAAATAATATTTTAAATGTTATAGAAAACAAGCGTACACTAAAGTCAAGAGAAAGAAGAGGAAGAAAAAAGAAAGGAAGAAAAATGTAAAAAAAATTTAAGAGCAAATATTCTACTAAGAAATGTTTTGTTTTTTCTCTCTCTTGGTTGTTTGTCCACTTCGTTTACTCCTGTCTATGTATGTGTTCTCTCCTCCCCTCTCCCTCCCTCTATTCATCATCTCTCTTTCTCTCTTTCTCTCTCTCTCTCTCTCTCACTCACTCACTCACTCACTCTCTCTCTGTGTGTCTTTATCTCGCAGATTTCCTTCTTTCGTGACATTCTCTAGTGATTTCTTATTTTTTCATTAATATTTTCTACCTCTTCTTAATATCTTTCAGTTTTTTTTTTTTTTTTTTTTTTTTTTTTTTGTTGGATTTCTTGGCTATCAACCAGCGGCATGTGGCCAAGGTTATTAAGCCAATGGATCCTATTTATTCTGTCAATCTAGATAAGGTCATAAAGTTTTGTCTCCCTTAGAAAAGTTATTACTTTACTTATTATTTTTTACTCATTTGACAGTAAATTAGATGTTGTGAAATCTATGTTTTTAATTCTTAAGTAATTTTTAAGCTGCTGTCTATTGTGGTTGTAAGTTGGGCATATTGTAAGGATGTGTTTATGGTAATGGGGGGTTGTGCACTGCGGGCATTGTGGAGGAATGTTTTTTCAATATAGGGAGTGAGGTGGGTAAGTCTTGTACTGTTGACCCTAAGGCGGGCCAACACCACCTCCTCCCTTCTCTCCCTTTCCTGTGGGATTTTGTCCCCACAGTTCTATTTTTGGTTTTATTTTTTGTGTGAGTTGGAGGTTGGTCCACTCACTTTGCCACAGGAGATGTATTTTTGCTTTTATAAGTAACACAAAACACCTGAGATCTGTACGGACTATGCTAAGGTCCAGATCATCAGTTGACCCGGCTAAATTTATCAGCCTGCTCGTTGCCATGGATACCAGAGTGGCCTGGTACCCATATTAGCTTGATTGATTTGTTGGCACCATGTAGCTTACGAATGATATTACCCAAAAGTTCATTTTTGGTGGTTTCTAATGATTTAATGGCTTTAAGTGAACTTAATGAATCTGAAAAAATTACTATTCTATCGTGGGTCGTCGATAGTGCAAAATCAATGGCTTTACAATGGCAAAAGTTCAGCAAGAAAGACGAGTATGATTCGGAG
>NC_051391.1:58148223-58160723 GCF_015228065.2 Penaeus monodon
ATATTATAATTTTATTTTTATTGTTTTGTGTATATTTTTTTTTTTAAACGTTTTTTTTTTTTTAAAAAAAAAAAATTTTGTTAAAAAACCCCTGTTTTATATATATATATTTTTTATTTAAAATTTATATATTTTTTTTTTTAATATAATTTTATTTTATATATATAATATAAAAATTTATATATAAAATTTTATTTTAAAATATATATATTATTATAATTTTTTGTGTGTGTGTGTGTATACGTGTTGTGTGTGTATGTGTTATTATTATATATTATATAAATTTTAATTATAATTATATTAATTATATATATATATATTGGTGTGGTGGTGGTGTGTTGGGGGTGGGGGTGTGGGGTGTGTGTGTGGTGGTGGGGTGAAATATATATATAATAATATATAATATATTATATTAATATACACATACAAATACAAAATTTTACCCCCAAACACACACACACAAAAACAACACACACACACACACACACACCTTTAACACACACACAAACACACACACACCACACAACACACACACCACACACACACACACAACAACAACCACAATTTATAATATATATATATATAAATATATATATAATATATATATACATATATAATATAAACAACACAACACATGTAATATAGTGTGTAGTATATACATTATAATTATAAAAGACAAAAAAATTTAATACATATATGTATAATAATATAAAATATATATATATATATTTAAATTACATAAATATATAGTAACAATGCATATATTGTAACTTTCATAATATATATATTATATATTTTAAAAAACATAATATATATAAAAATATATATTATAATATATAATAAAATTTTAAAAAATAAATATATATTAATAATATGTTTACACACACACACAAACACACACACACACACCACACACAACACAAAACCCAACCCCACACAATATATATAATATTTATATATATATATATATATATAATTTATTTTTTTATTTAATTTATATATATATAATTTTAAAATATATAATATATATATATACATAAATAAGTATGATTTATAATGTAAAATTCTATATATAAATTAAACATATACAATTATGTTAATACACAAGTATATTTTTATAAAAATTATAAAATATATAGATAGATAAAAGATAGAAGATAGTAGATAGATAGATAGATAGATATCCATTTATAATAATATATTTTATTTATTTTAATAATATATATATATATATATATAAATATATGGTTTTGGGGGTTTTTTGTTTGTTTTTTTTGTTTTTTTTTTTTGTTTTTTTTTTTTTTATATATATATATATATAATATATATATATATTTTAATAATAATATTTTTTTTTTTTTGTTGTGTGTTTTTGGTGTGTGTGTGTGTGTGGGGTTGTGTTTTTTTTTTTTTTTTATTTTTTTGTGTGTGGTGTTTTGTGTGTGTTGTGTTTATATAAATATAAAAAATATATATATATAAATATATTATATTAATATATTATATATAAAATTATATATATATATATATATAAAATATATATATTTTAAAATTTTAAATATTATATTATATAATATATAATATATATATATATTAAAATATATTTTATAATAACATCTACATTAATTTAAGCAAAAAACACAACACCACACCCCAAAAAAACCCAAACCCCAACCCCCCACCAAAAAACCCCAAAAACCCAACACCAACTTAACTATTTATTATTTTTATTTATATATATTAGTTTTCATATATATATATATATATAAAAACTACCCCCAACACAATTTTTTGTGTGTTGTTTCTTTTTTCCTTCCTTTATTTTGTTTTTATATTTTTATTATTTTTTTTTTTAATTTTTTTGGTGTTGTTGTTGGGGTTTGTTGTTGGTGTTGTTATCTTCTTTTGTTACTTTTAATTGATATTAAAATTATATTATATAAATATATATATAATATATATTAAATTATGTTTAAAAAAAAAAAAATTATTTTATATATAAATATATATAAAAAACACACAAAACCCAACTACAAATAACATTTTAATTATTTATTATAATATATTTATATAAAAATATTTAACTAACTATATATTAAATAAATAAAATTTATAAAATTAAAAATAAATAAAATATATTATTTTTTTTTTTTATTTAATAAAAATTATTTAAAAAATTTTTTTATTATGTTTAAAATTTATATTATATCCCAAAACATAAAATTTACATTTTTTTTTTTTTTAAAATTATATATAAAATTTTTAAAATTTTTAAAAATTAAATATGAATAGGGGTTTTTTTTTTTTTTTTTGGGGGGTTTTTTTTTTTTTGGGTTGGTGGGTCTTTTTTAAAATTAGTTTGTATTAATATATAAAATAATAAATTTTTTTAAAAAAATATAATATATATTTACTTTTGGGATTTAAATAATTATATATATAATATATTATTTTACAAAAATTTTAAATATTATAAATTATAATTTTTTTTAAACACACAACCACCAACAAAACAAACCCCAAAATTATTTAATAATATTATATAAATTTTTCCCCAACACACACCCCCCACACCCAAAAACAAACCCCACCCAAATATATTTAAAAAAATAATTTTTATAAATTTTTTTTAAAAAAAAAAAAAACCCCCCCCCAAAAAACCCACCCACCCAAACCCCAAAAACCCAACCCAAAAACCCAAACCACCCCCCCAAAAATTTAAAAAAATTTTAAAAAAAATTTTAAAAATTTTTTTAAAAAATTTTTAAATTCCCCTTCTTTTTTTTTCCCCCTTTTTCAAATTTTTCCCTATTTCCCCCCCCCAAAAAAAAAAAAACAAAAAATTTTTGTTTCCTAAAGATTTTTTTAATTTTTTAGAAAAAAAAAATTACAACATTAGTATTTGTAAAAAAATTTTAAATTTTATTTAAAAAATTTTTTAAAATTTTAAATATTAAAAAAATTTTTTAAAAATTGGGGGGGGGGGGGGGTGGGGGGGGGGGGGGGGGGGAAAAAAGAAAAAAAAAAAGATTAAAAAATTTTTAATAATTTATTATAAAAAATTTTTTTTAAAAAATTTAGTTTTTAAAAAAATTTTATTTAAAAGATTTTAAATTAGTATATTTATAATTTTTATATTATTATTTTATTTTAATTTTTTTTTTTATGTTAGGTTTTCTTATAATTTATTTAATAATCCCAAAAAAATTTTTTTTTTAAAAATATATTTAAAAATATATTTAAAATTTAAAAAAATTAAAATTTTTTTTTTTTTGGGGGGGGGGGGTTGGTTTTTTGTTTGTTTTTTGGGGGGGGGGGGGGTTTTTTTTTGGTGGGGGGGGTTTTGTGGGGGTATTTTTTGGTGGTTTTTTTTTTTTTTTTTTTTTTTTTTTTTTTCCCCCCCCCCCCCCCCCCCCCAAAAAAAAAAAAAAAAAAAAAACCCCCCCAAAAAAAATTATTATTATTTATATAAAATTTTATATATATATATATTATATTTTATATAATATTAACACACACAAAAAACCAAAAACACACACACACACACACCCCCAAACAAACAAAAAAATTAATATATATATATATATTATATAATATATATAAAAAATTAATAATATATATATCATAAATAAAAAACCAAATATACAAAAAAAAATAAAATTAAAAATATATATATATAAATACAGATAAAAATTTAAAATTTTAAATCAAAATAATTATTATATATATTTTTATAAAATATATTATAAATAATATAAATATAAAAAAATATAAATAATTTTTATATTTTACACATAGAAATATACACATACATAGGTGGGGTTTTATACACATTTTAATATTTACGTATGTAGGGATATATATATAATATATTAGACACAAAAAAATATACATATATGTATAAGTTTGGGGTTAATATATAAAATATATATATAAAATATAAAATATAATTTTTAAAATATATATAATAATATATATATAAAAAATTATATTTTATAAAAAACATCAAAACAAATTGTATTTATAAAAATGCATTTTATTTTATATTTTAAATTATATATATATATATTTATATAATATATAAAAATAAATTTTATATATATATCTTATTATTTTTGGGGGGAAAAAAAAAAAAAAAGGGGGGGAGGGAAAGAGAGAGAGAGAGAGAGGGAGAAAAAAAAAAAAAAAGAAAAAAAAAAAAAAAAAAACAAAAGGGGTTTTTAAAAAAATTAAAAAAATTAAAAAAAAAAAAAAAAAGGGGGAAAAAAAAAAACAAAAAAAAAAAAAAAGAAAATAAAAAAAAAAAAAAAAAACAAAAAAAAAAAACCGAAAAAAAATAAAAAACTAGGAAAAGAGGGAGGGAGGGAGAGGAAAGAGGGAAGGGGAGAGAGGGGGAAAGGGGAGAGAGAGAGAAAAAGGGGGAGAGTAGGGGGAAAAAGGGGAGGGGGAGGGGGGGAGGAGAGGAAGAGGGGAAAAAAGGGGAAGGGGAGAGGGGGAGAGAAGGGGGAGATGGGAAAGACGGGGGAGAGAGAGATGAGAGAGGAGAAAAAAAGGAAAACAGAGAGAGATTTTTACCCCATAAACCTTTAAATGTGTATGTATACCCTTTCATCAGTGAGCCCCCAAAATTCATATTTCGGGGTTTTAGTTTTTTTGAAAAATTTTCCTTGAAATTTGGGGTTGTCCCCTTTAAAACGTTCCTTATCACCTTTTAAATCTTTTATCTTTTACATCACTATCATTATTGCAATTCCATTTTCTTTTTTTTCTTTGCTTCATTTTAGGTAGGGTTTTATCACCATCTCTTTAAAAATCAAAATTTTCCCTTTCTTTTTAAATTTTATTTTAAATTTTTCATTTTTTTTCATTCCATACAGGGAAAGGGGGAAAGGAAAAAAAAAAAAATTTTTTAAAAACCATTTTTTTAATTTTATATAATTTATTAAGGGTTTTTTTATAATTATTTTTATATACGATTTTTATTAAAAAAACCCCGAACCGGGAAATTTAAAAAAAGGGTGGGGTTTGTGTTGTGTGTGTGTGTGTTTTGGTGTGTGGGGGTTTTGGGGTGTGTGTGTGGGGTGGTTTGTGTGTGTGGGGTTTGTGTGTGTGTGTGTGTTGTGTGTGTTGTGTGTGGTGTGTCCCAGGGCGCGCATTTTTTAAAATTTTGGGTGTTGTAGATTTGCGGGGTGTTTTTGTGTGTGTGTTGGTTGTCCCTTGGGTGCGTCCCTTTATGTGTCTCACTTTTTCAGCATTAAATATGCATTTTACTTAGGGTACGAAATACATGATATATTTAGTCGTCCCTTTTTGACTTTTCTTTAACTTGGTCAAAAATTTTTTGCCCGCGGTTAAAAAAGCGAAAAACTTAAACATACATAACAACAGTTTTTTTTACGCCCAAGATCGGGGTTTAAAAGGGGTTTTCACCCCCCCCCCCCCCCCCCAAACCCCCCCCCCCCCCCAATCCCCTTCCCCCCTTTCCCCCCTTCCCCCTTTTTTCACCAGTCATTTTTTACTTCCACCCCTTTCCCACTTATTCCCTCTCTTTTTCCTTTTTCCTCCCCTTTTCTTTCCTTTTTTTCCGCTCTTTTCTTTTCTTTTTCCCTCCCTCCCTCTCTCTCTCTCTCTCCCTTTCTTTTCTCTCTCTCCCCTCTCTCTCTCTCCCCTTTTCTCTCTCCTCTATTCTCTCCCCTCTCCCCTCTCTCTCTTCCCCTTTTTCCATCCCCTCTCTCTCCCCCTCCCCCCCTCTCTCTCTCTCCCCCTAAATCCCCTCTCTCTTCCTCTTCCCCTCTCCTTCTCCCCTCCCCTTCCCCCTCTTCCATCTCTCCTCTCTTTTCTTCCCCTCTCTCTCTCCTCTCTCCCTCCTCTTTTTTCTCTCTCTTCCCTTTTTTTTTCTCTTTTCTTTTCCTCTCTCTCTCTCTTCTCCCATCTTCTCTCTCTCTCCCATTTCTCCTCTCTCTCTTTTTCCCACCCTCCTCTCTTTTCTCCTCTCTCTCTCTCTCTTTTCTCCATACTTCTCTCTTCTCTCCTTTCTCTCTCCCTCCCCCCCCCCCCCCTCTCTCCTCCTCTCCCTTTTTCCACCCTCTTTTCTCCCTCTCCTCTATACCATCCCCCCTTCCCTTCCCCTTCCCCTTCCCCTTCCTCCCCCCCCCCCCCCCCCCCCAAAACCCCTACCCCCAAAACCCTCCCCCCCCCCCCTTTGTTGACAGGGCCGGGGCCGCCCAAATCCAAAAACATTCACGCCAAATCCCTCCCGGGCCCGGATCAGCTGATCAATATCCAATTCCCTTAAATGGGGTGGGGGTGGGGGGAGGGGATGAAAAATAAATATCAATCGAAATAAGTAACAAAAAAAAAAAAAAATAAAAAAATAAAAATTAATAAAAAAAAGGGAGGATGGGAGGAGGGAAAATTTTTAGGGCGTTTAAGGATGAGGGGAAAGGGGGGGAAAGGGGGAAAGGGGAAAGGGGGAAAAAGGGGGAAAGGGGGGGGGGAGGAGGAGGAGGGGGGAGGGGGGGAGGAAAGGAGGAAGGGGGAAGGGGGAGGGGGAGGAAAAGGGGGGAAGGGGGAAAAAAATAGGAAAAAAAGGAAAGAAAAGGAAAGGAAAGAAGGGGGGGCGGGGGGGGAAGGGAAAGGGGAGAGGGGGAAAAAGGGGGAAAGGAAAGGAAAAAACAGACAAAACGGAAAAGGGGAAATTTTCTCTTGGCAAGAAAAGATGCAAATTTTCTCTCTCTTTTAAAAATTTTCCAGGGGGTTTCGCTCTGGGCCAAAATTTCCGTCGTTTATTCATGACTCCGTTTTCTTCATCATCGTATTTTCTCTTTTTCTCTCTCCTTATTTTTTCTTCAATCACCCAGAAATTTTTGGGTTTCGGGGAAAGTATTTTTTAAAAGATAAGGGTTATAAAATTTTATATTAAAAAGGGGTTTATGTTATAAATTTAAGTGGGGTATTTTTTCATATGTGTACATGATTATAAAATGTAAAATACACAAAATTTTAATTGTTACAAAAATTGGTGTGTTTTAATGTTTGTTTTGGGGTTTGGGTGTGTGTTTGTGGGGGTGTGTGTGTGTGGTGGGTGTTTGTGTGGGGTGTTGTGTGGGGTTTGTTGTGTGTGTTGTTGTGTGTGTGTGGTGTGGTTTGGGGTGTGTGTGTGTGTGTGTCGGCTTGTATTTTCTAACCGCAAAGATTAAGAAAAAACGGGTCACATCTCTCTTTTAAACACACGCACGCCCCGCACAAACCCCCCCACTAACCCGACAATCTTCACGCCCATATTCAAAAAAAAAAAAAAAAACAAATATATATTTTTTTTTTTTTTTTTTTTTTTTTACATATCAAAAATTTTTAATATATATATATATATAATATATTTTTATATATTTTAAATTATATATATATATATATATATATATATATATATATAAACTATAATGAAGTCATCTATTATCTCTCACTGCGATCAACCCTGAATTTTTCGGGGGGCGGGTAGGTGAGGTTTTCCGGTAGCAGCTCCCGAAATCATAAAAAATTTACAAATAAACCTTTTCCATGACGGCCCCCGCGTTTTTTCGACGGGGCAGTTTTTGCAAATAAGACTAGCGCTCGCCACACAACGGCGAGGTATGCGGGAAATACTGTGAGTAAATCGGGCCGCTGCATTTGGGCGGTGTTATTTAGGGGCAGTTCCCCTGTTTTTCGGGTTTTTTTTCAAATTTTAGTGCTGCTTTTACCGTGTAATTTTAAATTTTTTACGCTGCTTTTAAGGCTGTTGATTTTAAATTTTATTGCTTTTGATGCTCCCCGGTAGGTTTTCAGGTTGCGGCCCCTCTCGCTCTCGCCGGGGCCCGCTCGCGCCCGCACGAAATCGCCTCCCCCGGTCGGGAAGCGCCGCCCTGCCTACGCCCCCCCGCGCGGGGAAAACAAAACTGCGGGAAGCACTTTTTTAGGCCCCACACGTGAACGTGCTTCCCCCAAAGCACCAAAAATACACGAAAAACACGTGTGTTTGTTGTGTGTTTTTGTGTGTGTGTGTGGTTTTGTGTGTGTGTGTGTGTGTGGTGTGTGTGTGTGGTGTGTGTGTGTTTTGTGTGTTGTTTTTTGCTTCGTCTTCTACTTTTTTTTTTTTTTTTTTTTTTGGATTTTTTTTGGGACAAAAACAATAAAATTTATATAATATAAAATATATATAAAAATATATATATATATTTTAATATATATATATTACCCACACACACACACACAATATTATTATATATATAATATTTTATATATATTATATATATATAATAAATTATATTAATATACAACAAAAAAAAATATATATAAAAATTTTAAAATATATATATTTTATATTTTAATAAAAATACCCAAATATATTTTTATTTTATATATAATTAAAAATATATTTTTAAATCCCCACACACACACACACCCCACAAAAAAAAAACATATATAAAAATATATATTATAATATAATATATAAATATATATAATTATTTTTTTTTTTTTTTTTTTTTTTTTTTATTTTTTTAATATAAACAACAACAACCAAATATTTTTAAAAATTATATTTATAGATATATATTAATATAAAAAAAAAAAAATAATAAAAAAAATCCAAAAAATAACACACACACACACACCCAAAAAAAAAAAAAAAAAATATATAAAATATATATATTTTATATAATATACTATATATTTTTATTTTGGGTTTTTTTTTTTTTTTTTTTTTATATATTTTAAAAATATACTAAAAAAATATATAATATATATATTTTTAAAATTTTAATATATATTATATAAAATAAAATATAAAAAATTTTTTAATATATAGTTTTTATAATTTTTAAATATATTTAATATATATTTTTATATATAAAAAATATAAAATAAATAACAAACACACAAAAAACACATATATATATTATAAAATATATATATATATATATATATATATTTTATTTTATTTTTTTGTTGTTTGGTTTTTGGGGTTGGGGCGGGGAAAACCCCCTTTTGTTTTTGTGTATGGGGTTTTGGGGGTGTTTTTTTTCTTTTTTTTATTTTTATTTTTTTTTTGGGGGTTTTTTTTTTTTTTGTTGTTGTGTTTTGTTTTTTTTTTTTCCCCCCCCCCCCAAAAAAAAAACACAAAAAACAAACCAAAAATTCATATATATTATATAAAATACAAATATTATTAAAAATCTATATAAAATAATAATTAATAATTTTAATATAATAGATAAAAACATTTCTAAAAAAAAACCCAACAAAAAAAAAAACCCAAAAATTTTTTTTATAAAATAAAATATTATATATATATTAAAATATAAATATTTACCAAAAAATTTTATAAATATTATATATATATATATATAAAAATTTTCCAAATTATATTTTAAAAAATATATAAATAATATAATATATATATTGTGTGGTGTGGTGTGTGTGTGTTTTTGGGGTTTTGGGGTTAAATTTTTGGGGTGTGCTTGGGTGTGAGGGGGCGTGTGCATGTGCGTGGGGGCTTTGTGGGCTGTGCACGTGCGTTGTCCCGTGGTGTTTTGGCGGGGGCTTGGGCGGGGTGTGCGGGTGTCCCGGGGCCGTGTGTATCCCCACACACACCAACGTGAAACAGATATTAAACCAATCCACTACATTAATTTCCTCTTGAAATATCATCGGAAATTTCCGAAAAAAAGGCGGGGAAAAAAACCACTCCCCAAAATTTGGGGCCCAAACGAAACAAATGCGGGGTTTAAAAATTTGAAAAAGGTTTTATCTTTAAAAAAAAATTTCCAGCACCCACAATATTTCAGGGCTTTTTAAACTGACGGGGCGGGGGTTTTAAATGGCCTATTTATAACTGCTGCTTCCCGGATATTTTTTTTTTTTTTTTTTTCATGACATGAATGGAAAATGACATAAAAGGGTACTTATTAACCCCTGAGCCACGTACTTACCTGTCTCTTTCTTCTGTTGCACCTTTGTACGTGTGTATGCATTATAAGTAAATGTATACATACACACAATCATAAGCATAAAAACAAACACACTTACACAGGTGTATAAATGTATATATATTATATTATATTATATATATTTACATATATATATATATATATATATATATATATATGTATACTCCGTGTGTGTGTGTGTGTGTGTGTGTGTGGTGTGTGTGTGTGTGTGTTGTGTGTTGTGTGTTGTGTGTGTGTGTGTGTGTGTGTGTGTGTGTGTGTGTGTGTGTGTGTGTGTGTGTGTGTGTGTGTGTGTGTGTGTGTGTGTGTGTGTGTGTGTGTGTGTGTGTGTGTGTGTGTGTGTGGGTGTGCGTGTGTGGGTGTGACATTTAGCATCACTGTTCATAATAGGTTAAAGGAATTATATTGACATAATCACAGTAAATCAAAATTTAAAAGACTTAGTCTAAACCGAGAGATTTCAACTCCCTACATGTACTTATCCAGGCCTCAGGCTGCCGTACCCTTCCGTTTAAGAATGCACAATTCTTGTGTATGTGTATGTGTTTATCTGTATATGGATATATCAGGTACCAATATATGTGTGTGTGTAGATACATGTATATACACATATATATATATATATATATATTATATATATATATATATATATATATATATATTATGTATATATGCCGGCATATACATGCATACATACATACACATATATAAATATAAATGTATATATATATATATATGTATATATATATATATATATATATATATATATATATATATATATATATATATATATATATGTGTGTGTGTGTGTGTGTGTGTGTGTGTGTGTGTGTGTGTGTGTGTGTGTGTGTATGTGTGTAGGCGCGCGCTTATAATAAACACACACACACACACACACACACACACACACACACACACACACACACACACACACACACATACATATATACACATATATTTGGTTTATAAACAAAATAATTTCTTCCACATAGTCCATGTTGTGTGCTTTGTGTATGAATGTTCGGATGTATATGAGTGTCTGAATGGTTGCCTATGTGCATGGATACGGACATACTTTAGCTGTACGTGCATGCGTGCGTGGGTGTGTGGGTGTGTGCGTGTGTGTGCGTCTGAGTTAGCGACGACATGCTTGCATTTGCATGTATAGCATCTATGTGCATACGTGCCTGGCCGTGTCCTTCCGCGGCCGAAACGCTCAGCGCATCCTGGCACGCTCAGTGCTCACCTCGGGTCTGGCCAGCATGTTTAACCCCGGCGTCCTCTGCTGTCTCACGTGCAGGTAAACAGCGCCTCATCAGCTTTCATTCCGCGAGCGCTGCAGGAGTGACAGGCGACTTGCACCAGTGGCACGAGGGAGGGCATCCAAGAGCCACTTCGAGCGGGGCCGCCGAAGGTCCCTCTCAGCCACACGCACTCACTCGCCCTGTGTATTTCAAGCAGTGTCCTCCTGCCGTCACAAAGCAACACATACCTTCCTTTTCGTGTGCACTTCACGCCACTCAAACTCTCACCATAATTTAATTCCTCTCCTGGTGTGGGCCGGTCACCTCGCCAGACACCCAGTGGCTGCCCCCAGCCTCGTCGCACTCCGATACTCGACTAGTGGAACGCACCCACCATCTATCTACACTTGCACAAGAAACAAAGAAAAGTTGAGATCTTGCGGTGGGGCTTCACTGGCAAGGCTCGGGCACGGCCTCGGGCGCATATTTCATTAAAGTACCTAGTCTTCTCTCGCTCACATCTTGCAGCTACGGAGCCTCCCTCAACGCCCCGACCATTCTAGCGCTCCCCGGGCCTCGGAGCGGAACGGCCCCTGTTTGACTTCGCCACACAAGAAGTCACGGCACATTTACGCTTCCATCGCGCCGACACACGCGCGTTATCACAGAGCTTATCTTGTACAAAATAGCCCGAACAGAAATGTTTCTATGCACCGCACACACACCAAGCCTTCGCTCCGACTCGCGCCTCGCTGCTAGACATCATCTCAGTACAGCTGGGGACGAGCGTGGCGGAGAATACTTATTTTCTGCAGCAATTTCTACTGTCTGCCAAGTCCGCACCACTAGACAACGCTATGGAATAACATCTGTACCATTCTGATGGATAACAGCGAGCATTTAGTACGTTTACAACAGCGCGAAAATGCGTATTTACATAAATCTGAGCAGAGTGATCTTCGGCGGCTAGAGGAGCTGAGGACGAGAGACTGATGGCTTGTAGGGTGACGCACCTTGACTCGACTGTAAGCACTTGCGAGAGCGGCCCAGCAGGTGCAATCGCTCCCTTCCTTACCGACGAATCTCGCTGCTAAGTGAGCCTTCCCGCCTTTTGAACAGGATAACGTGCCAAGCTGTTCATCTCCTAGGTGTGGAGAAAGCGAGAAGGTTATGGATGACTGAGGAGGGTTATTAATCTGTAGGGTCAATAGGGTTCAAGCATCAGACGAGTAACTTCCCATTTTCCCCCAGACTCCTCTCTACCCGTTTT